>NC_068360.1:105121444-105221444 GCF_020536995.1 Dreissena polymorpha
GATGTTGTAATGCTTTCGACCAGTGATAGGATATAATAATGCGACCATGTATTTAAAAGAAAGTAGTGTAGCGAGTGATTATAAGATAATATATTTTAGTGTATTAACAAATAAGAAATAAAGAACAAGAAGAGGTGGAAATTGTATGTTTTTGTCAAGTATGACTAGGTTTTCTTTATCGAACGAGTAATGCATTGGTTTCAATAGAAAAGAAACCATATTCGCCAATGAGAAACAATGAAAAATGTTGGAAAAGATAATGTGTTATAATGTATAAAGATGTTAGTAGAATGTAAACATACAATGCTCAATATTGCAAGCATCATAGTGATATGAATTTTTGCAGAAGGACAGAAGATTATATAACGAATGAACAAAACAAAGTACAAAGAAACATATTTACACTAATAAACACAAATATGGGTTAGAATATAAGACAGATATATTTCCAACACCTAATCTTTCCTTAGTATCGGGGGTTACCGCCCCCAAACCTCCGCTTTGTCGATTGTGGTAAACAACTGCGTACCGGTAAAGTGCAATCTAGCCTGTTTTTGTAGTGTTTAGTGTGACCGCTACGGCATGTAAACAATAGCTTCTTTTAATTGTAGTGACATTTGAGTAATGCTATACTGCCTCCTTACCTAAGGAGAAACGTTTCGATGTAATGTTTAGACGATGTTTCATATCATGACAGTTTTTAATTGATTGTAATTTACATGCAATTTACAATATATTCATAATTCAGTTCAAATGATGTGCATCCAATGTTTACGGTGATTTTTGTATTATTAGCCAATGCACAATTCGGATTTATTCCTTTGGGACCAATCATGAAAGAACTTCATCTAAGGTCAAAAGTGACGTTAAACAGCTACGCCGAATAAACTAACCACTAGTAAGTAAAGCAATAAGTACCTTGACCACTATCTCGTGAGTATTATAAGTCGGACAGTGCTATTTTATACAGTAGGGACTAGCTTGATTAGTAAATGCATTTCCGGTAATATGATTTCTCGTTTTTTGAGTAATCAATACAATGACTGTATATTGTTCTTGTCTCATAATGGTACAAATATTTCAAAACCAAAATAATGTAATTGTATAGATAATGCATTATATTATATGTACTTAAAAGAAATTGTTTCGAACAAACTGCATGCTATGGTGTTAAATACATTTTTTTCATAAATGCATCGAATTGTTTATAAAGTCCTTGATACCACACTTGTTCAAAGGATAACATCGCTTTATACATACGCGTGTGCGTCAATATTCTTTTAAGCTGATGGCCGTGTTTAAGTATTACGTATTGTGTTACTATTTCTTTTTTTACGTGCAAATACAAAATCGGAAGTTTTTGTATCGCCAAACATTACTATATAATTTTCATATATGGAACTATTATACTTACATCATTTACATGCTTTTACTAGCGCCTCAGCTTGGAATGATGATGACTGCAAAAAAAAGATGATATGATTACCGATTTATCTAAGTTTGTTGTATCTGTTATTTGAATGTTCACATAACTAACACACATCCTAATGACATAAAATTATGTTTGTTTGCATTCAAATCGTTACGTTACAGCTACAATCTGAATGTATATTTCTTAAATTGCGACGTATAAATTGCTTTTAAATAGGTTTCTGTTTAGTGGCGCCCGACATTGTTGTATTGGCTATACAATGGATAGTTCTTTAGTTGCAACATACTTTTAAACTAGGCGATAATGTTTGGCAAAACATTAAAATAATACATTTACACCGTGATACCTGCATTTATAAAAATAAATATAATGGAAAACAAGTATGTTGTCCTTCTACATAAGTAAACATTGATAATCCCGTCAATCAAAACTGATATGTTACATCACTTTGTTTTGATTATGATAGTTTATGATATAATCAACAGCTTTAAATATTCAGCTTTACTGTAATTGATCATTTAATGAGACAACTTGTTTCCTGGGTAGGACCTGTACTTGGTGTCTTTAGGGTGAATAAAAGAACGCTCCCACATAAGCGATCGATACCGAAAGCTACCCAATCCATGACGCATAAGCCACCGAACTCGTTTTAAATCCTGAGGCTAAACTCTACCACAAAATCACATAGTTGAATGATAGTAGATCTCAAAGTTAGGATATGAAAAGCGCTTCTTTATCAAGCCATTAAATATTAGTATTTTCTGCCTTACATTTTGAACAATTTTATGAACACCATAATGTCTATGTATGTATAACAAAGCATGGTTATCAAATAAATGTTTGAATAACATTTTGTTGAACAGTTATGATATTATGCTTGGATACATAACAACAAATTATGGACGGTCAAGGCTGTCTGTGGATTTTAAAATCACAAACAATCGGATAGAAAATATTACTAAGTTTTAGTTTGTATTATATTTGCTTTATTTGCAGTGCAGTCAATTTAAACAAGAAATAATATCAATCCAGTTTTTTTTCTATTTTATTTTGTTTATTTTTGCGGATAATTCTAAGTATTTTATGTCAAGTTTGTATCGTATGGTTAAACTGTTAAATTGTTGACTGCTCATTTTTTTGGTACAATATTTAATTGATGAGATCATAAAGCACACATAGTTAAATCCACATATATACTCACAATCGACGGATAGTTCGTACAATATTTCGCAAAGTAAAGTTCACCAATAAAAAAACAAGTGTTCCTTAAACCAATAGCCACAGTTACAACGCTAGATGTGTTCTCTCAACAACGATTTAACGGGGTACAAGATACTTGTTTTTATTGTGTGTGTCACAAAATATTCCATGTGAATTCCCTGCGACGGTATCCGAACCTTAACGAGCGAACGCGAGATTGGCTTCAAGCAGCTCACGAGAACTACGACTTGCTTCCAACTCTGCCCGAAGCCAATCGCGAGCTTGCTCTTAAATGTTCGGATGTCGTCATGGGAAATGCACATGAAATATATTGGGAATATTTTTGGTTCTTTTTACAAAAACGAAATTATTTAAACCACCAAAACATTTACCAAGACTGAAAACAATGAAGTGTCTTTAATGATTAAGTAACATGTCTTGAAATGTTGATACTTTTATCAGTTAATAGGTGGCAATAAACATAACTAATTTCATCAAGTTATTACTGATCCTGCATTGTTAATTTGTTAATCTGAATTTACCGAAAATGCAGACTGCCTAATGTCATTGGTGTTGTGGACGGCATATTGATATCTGTCTCAAACCACATGCCAATGAAGAGACCTAAGTGTGCAAAAAGGGATTCCATGCACGAGCTTACAACCAGTTGTTGATGACAAACTAAGGTTATTAGAATTCAACAAGGAGAGATGTGTGTCCAACTGTCTTGTTCTTTATGTTACTCTCTTTTACTGGATATTCACACTTTTTGCCATGCTGTTTAATTCGTGTGCTTTAAAGTCTCTCGAAAATGACATTAAGTTAAAATTTCAAACTGCGTTACTGATGCTTCGGTAAACATGCACCATACTTTCCGCAGTCCTATATAATATAAACGGCTTTTAACAATTTCGTCCATGTTTTTATGTAGAACTGTAAACCTCTACACAAATATTGATACATTGATTACGATACCATTAAAAATCGTAATCATTTATGACACGGTAACCAGGAAACGAAAAAGAGATTATGCATAATAAACTTTTAAGATTTGTTCATGCATCAAGCAATAAACAAATATTTCACCACCGTATGGCGCATTAGAAAGCTACATCTAATAGGCTATAAATAACCTAAACATATTTACAATATCGGTTTGCACTAAAAGCATGTACAAATGATAGTCTTATATTCATAGCATCTGTATTACTGTTCATTGAAGCGAAAATGCAAAACATTCAACAACAGAAATTCGACTTACCAAATCAAATAAAATTTCAGCACAAGTTGTTACTAGGTTGTATATGAACTATAAAATAAACCTTCACAAAATGTCTAAACAAACATACACTTACAATCTTATCGAACATTACAAACACAACTGTCACAGTGCGATACAGATATGTCCCCATTAAGAATACCTTAAATCAGAACGATATCTTCAAATCATTTGGTATCATAACAACGAAAAAATTTAAATAACATTCACGAACTTCCGTCTGTTATCTCAAAGATAACAAATAAAACGAGATCGAAACCATATATTTACCTCGCGATGACTGAACATGATAATGTTGTATTCTTAATTTGAGTTTAATGCGAACGAATACTAAAAAAGAAAAACAAACAATTGTATGATGATATTGAAGATATTGATGATGTCACTGATGTCGATTATGTCGTCGATGATCATAATTGTTGTGGTGGTGGTGGGGGTGATGATGGTGATGATGATGATGATAATGAAGAAGAAGAAGAAGAAGAAGATGATGATGATGATGATGGTGACGATGATGATGATGATGATGATGATGATGATGATGATGATGATGATGATGATGATGATGATGATGATGATGATGATGATGATGATGATGATGATGATGATAATGATCATGATGATGATGATAATGATGAAGATGCTGCTGCTGATGCTGTTGATGATGCTACTGCTACTGCTGCTGCTGCTGATGATGATGATAAAAATGATGATGTTAATGATGAAGATTAAGATGAAAATGAAGAAGAAGAAGAAGAAAAAGAAGAAGAAGAAGAAGAAGATGATGATGATGATGATGATGATGATGATGATGATGATGATGATGATGATGATGATGATGATGATGATGATGATGATAATGATGATGATGATGATGATGATGATGATGATGATTTTTAGGCCAGTCTAGTCTTGATAAGGCTTAACAATCTAGCAATTGATAAACATGTATAACGCTTGTATCCTCAAATTAAACCCAAAACCTTCATCCTACCAATCTTGCCCAAAAGATATATTATCAGGTTCAATATAAAAAATGTTTTCGGACTAGTAAATCATATTTATGGACGTTATAGCATAGACAAAGATATTGACGTATACTTTATAATTTCCACAATATATTTTGAAGCCTAAATCGTATAAGACACAATGTAAGCAAATGTATGACGTGTATTACATAAGTATCGTATACATAGGATTGCATCTGAATTTCATTTTATATCGATTTGCCCAACATGAAGTCCAGATAAATATAAGGCTGCCATTTAATAAATTGACCTATTGAGAACATTTTGTCTTGAACGTCTGGTAAACGTATCAGTAAAGTATCGAACTTTATCTGTTTTGAATTGTTTAAAATACAAGAAACATATTCCTGAGTCATTTGTTGATTCTCAGTCATCATATAATTTAACGTTATCAATTTGTATTGTATAAACGAACACATAGGGTGTTGCATTACATGAATTTCTTTGCTATACGTATAGTAAATAATCAGAACCAATTTCATGGGTTTACACACGGGCTGGACAGAATGTAATCACACCGTTAAGAACTTTATTTTTGCAAATATCTCAAGTTATTGAAATACATTTACAAAACTATTTAGTTTACACAAATACTGTTGTTTGCATCGATACCTTAAGGTATAATAATGAATCCGTGAATACGTCTAAAATCGGCGCCACAATCTCACGTTGCGTGAAGCATTACCGTGTAGTATACATCGAAATTAGGACAATAAAACGAGATTATTAAATAAAGAAATTATTTTATATTTCACATTGCCATAAGCAGCATAAAAATCTGTCTTTTATGCACTAGTAAAATTCTTAAGAGAAATTGTTTTAAAATGTTATTTGAAATAAAGTGCGACGTACCGTCGTTTTTACACCCAGTAAAGTTAAAAGAAGAAACCACATGCAGTCACGTGATCTTGAACCCTGTATAAACAATTTGCCGTTTTCCTTTAATAAAAGGATAGCGGACAATAAAGTCTCTCCTTGCAATATTTATGGAGTTTCATTATCCCTACATATGTGATTTATTTATCTACACAAGTAAGGTATTACAAATAGAAGTGGTATTACGTATTATAAAAATAAAGATGATATAGAAACTGTTATTACAAATCTGATATTTGCAATTTATCTCGTACTATAAATAATGTTTATTACCCTCGAACTGCAGAATAAAAAACGTCGTGTTTCAAGTTAAAATGAATTTAAGAACATCGGAAAATGCATACTAATTGTATTGTGGACGCTGAAATGATTACGGCTCAACGTCCACTGTTTCCTCTTCATGTGGTTTCTTTGAGCACAAGCTAAATTGGCACGATACGTACCACCTAGACTGGATGGGAGTTTGGATTTGGCGTTCTTTTAAAAGTATACATAATACACGTTTCTGTACTCTCTAAAAAATCAAAGTTCATCTATGAAAGAAATTGTTAAGGTTTAAACATTTATTGTTGTTTTTCTTACGCATTATAACTTTTATTATTATTAGGTAAGGAATTGGTATGCATAAATAAATCAATGTCATGTTTTAGATTTGAGACTTCGAGATGGAACATGACGGTTTTGCGGATACCACTTTTTTGGAGAGTATGGTGAGAAAACAGTTCATTATGATTGTTTATTGGTTTGTACACGACATACGTTGTATTGTTTAAATCAATTCAGTTAAGAATTTTCTCTCAGAAAAGTTATGGTTATTGGGTTATGTATGTTCAAAATGTTGCATTTATTTTGGCGTAAAGTTGACGCTTTTGCATTGACTTATATAAGAAAAATATTAAGTAAATTGAGGCCACCCGAATTAGCCTGTGGGACACTATTCGCACATGCATTAACCCTTTTCCACGAGCGCGGTTCCGTTGTATGTGATGTGAGTATTTTTATGAAACCTGTTCATATCAACTTCACAGGAGACGCGTATTGTTTTAATCTATGACGTCTTTCAGATTATCGCAACTTGAGCCTAACTCTCTCCAAATTAACTGCTACCGACTCAAGGCTGTATCTCTTATGTGATAGTGTTATTTCATTCTGAGCAATGTTATTGACACATTTATTGGCATCCAATCATATACATTGTTACCATTTGTGCTTCGTAATAAAAAATTCAACATAAAATGATGAACTCGGGCAAATATGATTATTTAATATGAGAACAAAGAACCGAAATGATTTACAGACGTGTGTTAGTTTATCAAGGAAGGCTTTAGTTAATGGACCGTAAACAGTGTAATTCCTAATTTGATTTTAAACATACTTTTATGGAAACTATATGACTACGTTATATGTTGGTTTGTTTGATGTTGTTTTATAACAAGAAAGGACTATGTTAGCCAATAATTTACACAAATTTCAGTGAAAGCAATAACACATGAATTGACGAATTCCTGAAATCAAAGGACACGCACTTAAATGGAAACGGAATATTGCAAATTATTATTATGAATTCAACACTAAAACACATCGAAAAACGACTTACGCAAATGGAAGTCTGCACAGGCTAATCCGGGACGACATTTTCCGTGATATTCGGTTAGAAGAGACTTCGTTAAACGAAACAGTCCATAAAGCGGAAAGTGTCGTCCCTGATTAGCTCTGCTGATTTCACAGTCTAATCTGAGATGTTATTTTACGCACATATAAACCGCGTTCTGAGAATATGGGCTTAATGCATGTGCGTAAAGTGTCGTCCCAGATTAGCCTGTGCAGTCCACCTCTATGGTATTTTTAGTTTCAAGGATGTCCCTTCTTACCGAAAATCAAGATTAGGAGGAAAGTGTCGTCACTGATTAGCCTTTGCGGACTGCACAGGCTAATCTTGGACGACACTTTATGCACATGCAGTAAGCCCGGTTTTATCAGATCAAGGCTCATAGATTACGCCTACTTTACCCAGAGCAAGGCTGTTGTCATTTCTTCGCATATCGTGTGATTACTCACGTTGTATGCGCTGTTCATACGTCATTCATGCCGTGAAACCTCGTGGGACTGTCATCCTGGCACGGACCGGGATTCGAATTATTTGTGAATGATCACGAACCTTCAACTCACTGATCGCGATGGTTCTTTTTGCATAATTTTTTTTATTTTGCTATGCAGTTCAGCAAGTGAACACAAACTTCATCCATTTTGTTTACATTTAAATTATTTTATTGATTTTTATTGACGGTCATAATGGTAGGATATAGAATTTAGAAATAATCGTTTTTTAATGCGAATCAGATCGCATAATTAGGTACACATAGCGTACAGTCTTTTAGAATTTATTATCAAAATAAATGATGTGATCAGAAATATGATTGGCAAATGGACCAGATAATGGAAACGCCAAGAAAGAAATCCATTACACGTATAAACAATAAGATACATTGGAAAGGATGGACACTGGAAGATATAATCAACAGAATGACATGACTTGAGATGATGTACAACATGATTGATTTGTTACATGAAAATACAAAACAAAATTGTCTCGTTTTAGTTATGAAAATTATTCCCGCAACCCAACGAATATGTTCAATGCGTGAACAATTGATACACTTTTGGACCAGCGATACACTCCTGCTATGATACAGCTACGTTTATCTATCGTAGGCTAGCCATGTACAGCGATTTGAACGTGTTCATGTTTTGAAAATTCGCTGCGATTGCATGTCTCTGTATTTTTATTTTATTTTTGGAAGACAGTTATCTTTATATCAACATTGATTGCCCGAGTTTTAACATTATTGACAACAGGTTCGATTTATATATATATAACTTACTAATCTTCTAAACTTTTGCTGAATTTCGTAAACCGTCCTTTTCTGACCGCAATTTTTGATATATCGTTGGTGTGTTTATTAATGCATCTCTTACAAGAGAAACCTATATTGTTTCAGCTCTTATTAGTTGTTATCGTTAATGTTGAAATGCATGAATATGACTGGTAATTTATGATTTGAATAATAAAACAACAACCGGTAGCCGAAGAACACGCTATACCCCCCTCACACTAGGCCACGTTCCCACTATGTCCTCAAAAATATGCCAAGACGCAGTGCAAACGTGAGCAACGTAGCGAGGACGCAGTAGACACGGCTTTGCGCGTGGTACAATCTTCATGAACGTGAAGGACTTGGGTGAACTTTGAACATGTTCAAAACTTACGTGGCGAGGACGTGGTCAAATCAGGACGTGGTAAGAACTTGGTAAGGTCGAAGTGATGACGTAGCTAAAACCTAGTAAGAACCTCATTAACACAATACACGCGTAGTGCAGACGTGGACGAGTGTGTGACGTTCGCATCACGTTGTCTCTAGATTATTACTACGTTCATGCTACGTCCATCGAGTTCTGACTACGACCCTTCCACGCTAGTGTTGCGACAATGATACGTCTAAGGTACGTTTGCAGCAGGCTCTAGCCACGACCATGTCACGTTCTGGTGGTCGAGTATAAAAACTAGATTCATTTCCCTTTCACTTCCATTTCAATATAGAATGGACAACCAAGAACTTCTCCAGCATGTTGCTGTATTGGCTGGACAACAGGCTCTTCTCAATGGACAGGTAGCACTATTGCTTGTGAGAAGGACAAGGCGGAGAAGCAAAAGAAGACAGCACAGGACTTGTTGAGTGCTGCGTTGGTTGTTAGCAGAAAGAAAGCTGCAGTTTGGCCATTATGACCGACTTATGACAGAATTAAGAATGGAAGATCAGCAGTCATTCTTCAATTTCTTAGAATGCCTCCTGAAATGTTTGATAAGATTCTCAACCGAGTTTGTCCAAGATGTCAGAAGACAGACACCCCATGCAGGAAAGCGCTGGATCCAGGTCTGAAACTTGCGATTACGTTACGACACTTGGCATCTGGCGACAAGTACCCGTCCTTGCAGTACGCCTTTAGAATTGCTGGGAACACAATATCTTTGTTTATTCCTGAAGTGTGCCGGGCAATCGTTGACGAATATAAGGGCGAAGTCATATTAATATGTACGACTAAATTTATAAAATCTTAACTATGTTGATTCATAGGTCATACTGCAGTTAATTTACAATACAATTTGGTCGTTCCATGAGAAAAGCTGTTATAGTGATACCTACGTAAAATGCCGTCTCGCATAAGCCTGTGCAATTCGCACATGCTAATCCGAAATACTACTTTCCTCTTTCATTGAATTTTCGTGCAGACATAGAACGCGGTGGGAACGTGATGGGCGCGTGGTAAGAACGCAGTGCTATCTTGGCGGTCGTAGTAGCAACCTAGTACGAGCGTAGTTAAAGCATATCAAGAACGTGTTGGATGTGGTATCCGCCTGAATACACGCGCAATAAGAACATAGTGGGAACGTATTGGACGCAGTAAGAATTTATCGCAAACGTTGTATGAGCGTAGCAGGAATTTGAGACATGCATTTTTTACAATTTTTACCCCGTCCTCGCAACGTCCTACGACATTTGCAGGACGCAGCGCGGTCCTCATGAACGTGGCCTAGTGTGACGGTGCCTTTACTTTCTGCCCTGTCAAGCGTGATTTCAATGAATTAATTGTATATTATTATAGTGTGATTAAAACACAGAGAATTGACAAATCTCCGATTACTGTCAGAATGGTACTTACGGTTTAAAGTGAGTTTTTGAGTTGCATGCACCTCGGTTAGTTGATACGTGGTCCTATACATAGAAAAAACGCCCCAAATACATAGGCGTTACTATGCAAGTGATGCAGTACAACAGCAGCCCTTTAACATTGTAATGTGTTATTTAAAATGTCTGCTGAGCCTGACAATCGAGTGCATACAAGATCAACCTGTCCATTATATCGTTGTGGGTCACACATATTTTGCATCCTTAAATCGGATGATTGCAAAACGGTATTTAAAATGCCATTCCGTGCCTTTTGCTGCTAATGAACAAGCTCGGTGGGACAAGATTGACTCAATATACAGGAATTATTAAAACGCTAAAAGGCCTGGCGTCTTGGAATTTGCACTGTCAATTAAGCTAACACACTTAAGCCCAGTTAATGACGTCATCAGTTATAGGGTAAGTTGGTCCTATTCTGGTACAAATAGGCTTAATGCATGCAATCCTGAAGACCGAATGCCTGTCTGAAATATCGGTGCAAGCGACTTTGTAAAAGGTCCTTAAAATTACGTTTTACTCCTGAAATATTTTCTAGCACATGATTATTTGACTCCTGTTTTTATAATCTACACGTAGTTAAATCCCCGAAGGCCACTTATATTTCGCGCCAATCGACATTACTTAAAGCCACATACCTTGAAATGAAAGTAAATTTAAGTATTAATAATTAACATATTTAATTTATGCCAAATATAATATATCTAGTGGTTACAAGGTAGAAATTCGTCTTTTTGCGCTTTAAAACTTAACAATAATCGCGTTTGTTGAAATGGACGTAAACGTCTATAAATCCTACTTTCGGTTTTAAAAGCGGAACCGTTTGAAAAATAATAAATGACTTGCCAACTAGGCTATATATTTAATTTTATCTATGCCATTTAGAATATATCTGGTGGTTACAAGGTAGAAAATCCGTCTTTTTCGCGCTTTAAAACTTAAAAAATAATCGCGTTTGTAGAAATGGACGTATACGTATAGATATCCTACTTTCAGTTTTAAAATAAAAAAAAATATAATAAATTACTTGCTAACTAGGCTATAGATTTAATGACACTTTCACACACTTTCAAATTGCATCTATATGTATTGATTACCATGTATTTCATTTCAAGGTGTGTGTCATTAATCGGATGGTCGCAAAACGGTATTTAAAATGTAATTCCGTGCCTTTTGCTGCTAATAAACCACCTCGATGTGACAAGATTAACACACTATATATACATGAATTATTTACACGCTTAATACTGTATTGGAGTTGGTTAAGTTAATCTAGCTTAAACGCGACACACAGGTAATGACGTCATCAGTTGATGTTCTAGAGGCTAAATTCACCCTCTTAGTCTTGTTTTGGGAAAACTGCGCTAAATACATGTGCATAAAGTGTCGTGCCATATTAGCTAAACTACAATTCAGGCGCACTGCATAGGCTAATCAAGGATGATGCGCGTATTAATCTCAGTGAGCCGTTGCTGATTTAATTTACGGTTCATTAGTTATTTATACAGTTGGTACTCCAGTGTATATTACCAATCAATTAGCCCTGAAATAACAGCTGGTCGAATTAATTATTAAAGTAAGCTCTCTCAAAACATCAATTATCACACCTGAATAAATGGTTATATTTATTTTGATTGTAAGCGTCATTTCGGAGTTAGCTGTGTGTTCACATGTCGATACGTTTTCGAGTGATTGACTTCATAGTCGCTGTGTAACGTTAATTTAAAACGAGCTATTAATATCTTCTCTTAAATTTAATTGAGTTAACGTCAATAAAACATTTTATCTGTCTGCCTGCTTGCCTGTGTGCCCGACCCCCCTCACTCCCACCCGCCTGCCCGTCCGCTTGTCCGCACACCAGCACGCCCGTAAGTTTGTCCGTCCGTCCATCCAAAAATACGAACGACCGCCCGCTCGCTCGAACAACCGCCCAACCGTCCGCCCGCCAGCCAGCCAGCCAGCCAGCCCGTCCATCCGTCCGCCCGGACACATATGTTGACGCTAATGTGTTATATGTTAACTAAAAAATAGTATTGGACATTCGCTTTTTTAGCGCATGTATTTAAATAAAAACATAAAATTGGTAAGAAAACACTACAATCAAGCGCAAAAACATTAAATATTGACAATTATAAAGACATTTTAGAATCAATTGTAGTGCACGAGTCAGAAAATTGCATCAAAGTCGCGCTGCGTAAACTAAATAATCTTGAAAAACAATTATCGTTTATGTTCGAACAATTACGCGAGGTATTACGTACGTTAAGTTTTCCAATTTAACAAGTACAAGTGGAAAAATATGTTCAGTTTTATCTGAAGGAGGTAGAGAGCGAAACACATACCACACAAATATACTGAACACTCATTATCATTTGCGAGACATCATTTGAGTCGCGTTCTGAGAAAACTGGGCATAATGCATGTGCGTAAAGTGTCGTCCCAGATTAGCTTGTGCTATGACATTTTTCGTTTAAATGAAGTCTCTTCTTTGCAAAAATCCAATTAAGGCGGAAAGTTTCGTCCCTGATTAGCCTGTGTGGACTGCAATGCTAATCTGGGACGACACTTTACGCACATGCATTTCGCCCGGTTTTCTCAGAACAAAGCTCATTTTTTCTTTATTTCGTGGGTTGACCGTTCCATGAAATTTAAATCAACACATCGGGAATGAGCAATATCCTCATTGTTCCAAAATTAGAAATCCAAGAATTTACATGTCCAGTAATAAAAAAAAACAACTTTAAAAACATTTGCCAACGAATATTAATGGTTTTACAGTATCCCAATATCTATACAAATATCTTTGCATTCCTCCATTACCATGTAATGCATCTTTGACTATTAAAATGTTAAGTATTTTACTAACATAAATATTACACGGTATCATACAATATAATATAAGTTAATATCTGTATTGCATACAATACTTTTTAATTAGAACACATACATTTAGCCCAACATCACTCCCGAACACAATCAATAACACTCAAATACCAGAATTGATTGATACTTGGGCATCTTTATGTCTCGGTCCGCAAGAATGTGGATTCAAGGGGCACAGTTCCATTATTTATTTATTTTTTTATTTTTTTTTTTTGGGGGGGGGGGTGGAGGGGGCAGGTCCTCCAAGGCGTGGTTTGATGCGCGTGTGGATTTGGACCTGCTTGGGCAGTTGTAGTGTCATTGGACTTGGTATCACGTGGTTTTTTTTTCTCAGAAAGTGGTAATTAACGCATTTGGAGAAACGAAATACTAACACGAACTGACAACTCCTTGACCTCCAAAAGCCATTTAAGAAATAGTAAACCTCACTGAGGTCCCTATGGCATTATAGCGACCAGCCAGGCAGCCACAAACTGTATATGGACCGAAGCCTTAGTGATGTCACTATTTCTTATATTACACCGAAGAACGTTCCCTGTATAATTGTACAGTGTTGTACCGGCTTTCCGTACTTTTATATTTCATGCAACTGAATGCGCAAACGATGACGAATATCGTGTGACGTAGTTTTTTATGACGAAACATTTTAGTTGGAGCTTAATTCTCTGGATGTAAAGGGCCAGTCGGACGTGGTGCTTTTTTAACAGTTAGTTATTTGTTTAAGGCATCGGACGAATGCAAAACGTATTTCGGATTGTGTATTTATCATTCATAATGTAAACTTCGATAGGAATACAAAAAATAGTGTGATTTAAATTAAGTTTCGATAAATATATATCTTAGACATTATAAAGACTGTGCTTCCATATGTTTAACGATGCCTATACAATTCAGTTAAAACTAACGGCGTGTATTTTAGACCTTAACATTGCAGATAAAGTTGCTTTTCAATTATGACACGAATACGGAAATACACGTCATTTTGTAAACTTAAAAATTTCAAAGATTTTGTAACGCAATATCGTTTGAACTGGATGTTTTACCACATGCTTTCCTGTTTTACTCTTAGAATCCATACATAACAAAGACATCTTTATAAAGGGACATAATAGCTCACATTGATTTATATGTTTGGGAATTCCATAATATTTTAATAAGGATTGATAAAATCTGTGTTTAACACTCATGACTCTTTCCTATCAACGCCATGTACACTATTTTTTTAATTTAAAAAATGTCTCAAGCGCGAAAAGCATATTCATAGTAAAATTGGAAGGTATGGAATAACATTACGTTACGCTATGTGCATGCGCACTTTTAATATTAATACAGCAGTATTGAACATTCTTATTTAATGCACGACGGTTGAAAATGTCAGCTCGAATCCATCAAGAAGTGTTCCTTGTAAGCAATTGTAGTTAGTCATGCCTCGTTGTCTTGCGGTGTCAAGAGTTAGCTCGCTACCACTCTAAATGCCACATGTTCATCTAATCATGATGACACTTTGTCAGAATGTATATTAGAACGCACAAGCCAAAATTTAATCATAATCGCGTGCGTCCAAAAACGAGGTAAAATTTTATAAAACTTAATAACTACTATATATATCATATTTATTATTCAATCTTAGCCATATGTATTGCTCAATATTGGTGAAAATGTGTTAAATGATTAAGTTGATAATAAGTAGGATGATTAAGAATCTGTTGACATTGAGCAAAAATCTGGGTTACAAGGTCTAAGAAAACAAATAGCAGACAAAGTCACGACGAAATTTAGTCAGAATCTATATCTTGACAATATGAAGGCCGAAGTCATATCTGGCTCACGTGCGTGCAATAACAAGGTCGCGATGTAAAATATTTTATATCAAAACCTTTTTACCATTTTAGACGCCACATATGCGTATGCAACTTGGTCAGAAAGTTTTCTTGATTGAAGCTCGGACAAGTTAGAATCTCACCTATTTCACATGGTCAAAATCTTAGAAAAACTTGTTGTACCACTCTAGCAGCCATATGTAGTACTTTATATCGATACAACTTGCTCAGAATATGAAACTTGACAATATAAAGCCGTGTACGAATGTTGTTAATGTGCGTAAAAAGCAAGGTCAGCGGACCGACATTTAAAAAACAACAACAATAGAATCTACATGTATCAATCAATCTGGATAAAACATTGTTAGATTGTTTATATTAACAATTTCAAGGACATGTTTAAAATGATTAAAACGTCCCAAAACAGGTAATGGTATAACTAAATCATAAGGACATAATATAGCATACCGCACAAAACACTGAGAATAGCCGTAGGTACACTTGGATACTTACTTGGATGAGAATGTCATGACGCTTCCTTTGGCTATGCGCCATGAACAGCAATTCCTCCTCCTCTGAGCCTCAGCACAGATCCGGTGGGAACAGAAGCCTAGGAATGCTCGTTTCGGTAGTGGCACCTTCAAAGAGAGCTGAAAATTAAAAACACAAACAAATACTACAGATACCCTTCTGTCTAAGGTAGAGGCTGTTTTGGAGGATGCGGATCTATACATGGCAGTCGAAGTACAAACACAGTACAAAGTTCAATAGCCTAGTACACACCTTTCCCCATCTCTCTCTTGATGATTCCGAGTCTAATTAGACATATATTTAACAAAGACGACTTTATAAAACCCATCCATCTAAACTTTAATAAAACAGATGAATCTCAAATACTTACAGATCTCATATATGGGAGGGTAATTAACAGTGACAGAGAAGAAATCAAATGAGATCTAGACTGAGAAAGTTGCAGATGTTTTTGTAGTGATTTAACGTAAATCTGTTGTGTTTTTTTCGAAAGAGATTGTCTCACCATATCAATATATTAAGTGCTGAATTCTATGCAATCTAGCAAGCCATTAACTAGGTAAAACAATCAATTTTGGTATGTTTTTATTCATCCTTTCTACAGAATATGCAATCAATAACATTTACATCAATGTCAAATTATTTCCATCAATTCTACAGTTTATCCAGAGCAAATATAAATTGTGTACAAGTACACATTGCCTGGTGCCCGGCTCATATTCTGGTTTTGCGTGATTAGGTGGCGGATGTTGCATCTTAAGAGTGTCTGGGTACATGCAATGTACACACACGACAATTGCCCATATTCTCCTGCAGAAATATACTCAAAGGATAAAGACTTGATTAAATAACAAAATGGGAGCAAAGTTTAATATAAATCTGAAGGAAAACATTTAGGATTAAATAATATTGATAAATGTATGGCCCATGTTAGGAAGGAAAACAAAAGTGATTTTTTTCGTGGAAATATTGGTAAATATATGAACAAAGTTGAACACATCTGTGGAGCATTTGGGGAACAATATACATTCTCTCATACCTTATACACCGCAGCGAACAACGGGAGGCGTTCAGTTGTCTGAGGTTTTCTGAGGTTGTTCCTCAGATTTACCTCAGTTGTATACTCCAGCCAAAAAGGTGACCGACCAGGTGATAAACAGGCTATAAAATTATATTTTCTATATTATCGATAATAATATTGTAATTATATGTTGTGAATGTTACAACTTCTATATGATTATTAATTGTTGAACATATTATTGTGCAAAGCAACTATATTCATTTATAACCAAACACAATTTACCAGAACTTCAGTGTTTTCTGTAAACAATGTATTTAATCAATTTTTCTAAAAATAAACTAAAATAGAAAATGACGCTGATCGATACAATAAAGGGGAAATAACTTCAACCTTTTTGTGAATCAAAGTGCGATTATGCTCCCTTGTTTACAGCTCAGTATCGTGTATATTCCGCGCTTTATCGTTTTATCGTTTTGATTTCAATATCAAGTTGTTAAGTAATGTAGCATTTCGAAATACATTCAATATGTTTTCAAAGTAAACGTTATAGTCTATCACATAAATAAAATTTACATAAATATAATGCCCTACTAGCATTAATGTTACTGAGAAAGATAACCTCTTTTTCGAAGCTAATCAATTGTGTTTAAATTCTTCAGATATCTACCTAAACATAAGAGTTGATTTAATAAGAGAACGAAAAAATCCAATATTAAGCACTGATATGCGCGATTCCCACAATATTAATCCAAGCATTTAAATCAATATGTGAAGTATAATTAGCATTTCACATATTGTGTTCAATCTAAAGTGTACGAATGCACAATTTCATAAACTGGTTTTCAATGGTCTAATAGTTTTTCGGTGTCAAATTTCAACGATCTTAATGCTGTTCTTTTGTAGCACAAAACGAAATAATCATTCTTAGTAGATTATCGAATGTGAGCTTATGTCGGTCAATTATGTACTCAGTTCGTGGTATATACTATGCATTTTTCTGTAATTTTACAACATTCACATAGTAGCATAGAGCGACTAGAAGAGTGTATTTTATGGTGTCAGTATTATTTAAACGAACCGATGATACAGCTCAGTATCGTGTGTATCTGTGGCCGTATTCCAGTAGCTTCTTAAGTTTTCACTTAAGTTAAGAAATTTCTTAAATAAATTTCTTAAGTTAAATTTGAAATGTAAAAAACTAAACATGAGACGCTTAGTATTTCTCTTTAAGAAATTCCTTTAAGAGTTAAAGGAAGTTAACTTAATTTTTAATATATGAGAAAAATACACAGAGTAAAGAAATTTATTAAGTTTATGAAGCTACCAGAATTTAACTTAAGTGAAATCTTACGTTTGAAGAAAAAATGGCGGAGATAAGAAAAAATATTGCGCAATATTTCAACTTAAGTTATTTTTTAACTTAAGACGCTACTGGAATACGGTCCCTGAACAGTCCGAGCTTTATCGAAGTGATTTCAATATCAAGTTATTAAGTTATTACCAGCCAAATTACTGGATTGTATTTGCTAGTTAAGAGAACAATTATACCTTGATTTGTATTGCATCGGACTTGAAGTTCTATTTTTTTACTTTTCCGGACCTATACTTTCGTTGTCCCGTAAAATCCGATATGTTCAAGCTGAGCCCGGTGAAGTAATGCTTGATGAAGCATATACAGCTGGTGTAGTTTTAACTGTTAAATATTAGCAAACAACCTAGCAAGCACAAATCCACAAATTGTTAACCTTACTGAAAACATGAAAATGTTGCCAACCCACCTGAATGCGACAGAGATCTTGCTAAGCGAAAATCCAAACAAAGCACAACTGGCCACAAGGTCTGTTAAAGTCGTTATATTGACTTGCCCCATTCCAATTTAGTGTTCCATAAACTGCACATTAATACTCGACTGGAATAGTGTTCCAGTCATAGGGGTCAGTATTGCTGAAGTTTTACTTTGCATTGTTCAAGGGCTGATAGACTTTCGAATAAACTTTGAGGATAAGAAAAAGAACATTTTCATGGTTGGTTAGTGAATGTCTAGTTGTGTGTCCAGTACATGTTGTATAAATAGCGAAATAGAGATGCTGTACAGTGACGCTGAAATTGTGCATTATAGCTAGGAGAATTCAGTTAATGATTAAGCTTAATTATGCGACGTTATAACATGTTCAACGAAACTGTTCGACGCGCTACTGTCTCTTATTGGTTGCTGCACCCTGTACCGGTGTGGGGTTTGCAACTTCTGTTTCTAACACGTCCTCAAAAACTTCATGTATCTGCGGAATGCTTAATTCCATTAACATGTTGTGTGGGGGTATGTAGTTAG
Source organism: Dreissena polymorpha (assembly GCF_020536995.1). Lineage (NCBI taxonomy): Eukaryota > Metazoa > Mollusca > Bivalvia > Myida > Dreissenidae > Dreissena > Dreissena polymorpha. The sequence goes on from NC_068360.1 coordinate 105,140,586, forward strand.
AAGCTATTTCACAGCACTTCATTGGCTAAAAATGTAGGCATCTGTAAGTGAAAAGTATTGAGGCAAAATTATTTTAAAGGCTGTAATGCAAAAATGGAAGGCCTCTACCCCCGCTACCGTTCCTCTATAGCTGAATCGCAATATAATTATTACATAACATATGATTACATATTATAAATGAAATGACTTTCTTACATAAGATATAAAAGTTATCCACAAACATGCATCAGCTGTACTGCCAATTTTTATAACAAATATGACGATTGTAAATCGTTTAAGCAAATTAAACGCAATTAATATAATTGAATTTTTGGCAATTGAACATGTACAACAACAATATACAACTCAATTAAAATACACTGAACATATTTTTTATAAAAAGAGGATTTGCCCAATTCACATTAATGATTAAAATCAAATAAAATGTAAAAGTCAATGTCTTTAAACAAAAATTCCACAACCAATGACACATTTTGAATGAAACTTGATACATGTACTTGAAACAAACGTTACTTATAATAACACTTAATTGACACATTCACTCGAACATCTTAATAGTAAAGCTGCAAATAATTGCTAAAAAGATAATGTTATAAGTATAAAGTTTAGCTCAATGGTACAGAGAGGAATTGAAAAATGATTGCCGGTAACCGCATTTTATATTGATATGTTTGTTAATTGATCTTAAGCTATAAAGGTTTCTTATATATTATAATGCTTAACCTAACAAATTCGTTATTTACGCGCTCCGATGCTCTTTCTTCATATCCGTCGTCTGCATTGGAGTTACTGGGATTTACTGGTTAGTCCTAAGCGTTTACCCACAATCTCCTAGAGGTTAGCCAACGTCATTGGTGCTCAGATATTGTTGTAAAGAGAATATCTTAATGAACAATAATTGTTTGGGTCAGACAAAACATCAGTCACAGATCAATATTTTGGAGCATGAACTTGATCTTCATAAGTTGTATCAACCTATTTAAAGTACGTTGTATTTATGAAAGTATCCATTTTTTTAGTTTCACTATTTTGTTTTACCATATCAACCACATTTCAGTATAATTAAAAATGAATAAAATAATGTGCTTAGTCAACGAATCCAAATCTATGAGCTGATTTTCATAAACTTTGCTTAAGTTATTTTTATTTTTCAAAGAATCCATAATATAATTTAATATCATTTCTGTAAACACAACATTCGACAATTGTTTCTGAAGAAACTACTTAAATAGTAAGCAAATTCCCCCATAACACCATCTATATACGTACTCAGTTACAAGACCCTACTGCTTGGGTTAATAAAAAGGACACCAATCAATTTATTTCAACATTTGTAACTTCAAGCCAGTTCTTGCAAACACCGAGTTATCATGTATCACACGACATCGACGAACCTCATTGAAAAGTACATGTGTGAGTTAAGAAATGATAACACTGTGCCTATGGTTTCATTGTTGGCAGTCAATATGCGTTGTGCATATATACAAACGAATTGCTATTTGAATTAAATAACATTTAGCTTAACATAATGCTTAGTTCAAAGGTTATGGTATTTTTCTGGTGTATAATCTAATTTTAGAACGGGTTATGACTCGTATCGCTGCGATTACATTTATTTCACATTGTTTAAAACAACTCTCTTCCGATTAATGGTATGGAACCTTTTCCTAAAGTTGTTTATTTCTTCGGACTCACTTGGTTTCATAGTCGGTATGCGTTACCCTCTTCTGCCTATGTTTGTAGCCAACATTTTCTATAGAAATTCAGCTTCAGAAATCTTAAACATTATTATTCATAATTGCTAAACTCGTTTTACGATTGCAAATAAAAATCGATTCCATGAAGCTTGAATATTAAAAAAATGCGTCATGCAGAAACATATCATTACAATTGTTATAGCTTATACATCTGCGCATGTTTCTTTCCGATATAGATCAAGGCAAAAACGAGATTTGTTAATTTCATTTTGATATAGAACAAATGATCCTATACGACATAAGTGTTCATCCAATTATTGAATGTAATTGCTTTATAACTAAAGAAAACATACAACAAGAAAAAGATAATAAGTACACAGGTGATATCAATAAGTACAGGGTATGTCTTAAGCATCAAAAGTTGTCAATATTATTGTGTTATTATAAATTCTGTTATGTTTTTATGTATAGCACATAAACCTTTATCAAATTTGTTAAGAAAACATTAAGTTGTATCAGTTAAAAACTAAATTGATATTATACGTACATAATGTAATTTTTAACAACCACAAATATTATTAAACTTGTTCAGTAGTTATGCGAGTATAACATGATATTTGTCTAATTTTGATTAACAGCAGAGATGATTTTTTGGAATATCCAACAAAAGCTTAACCCTCTGATTCTATGATAACCCGCATTTCAGAGAAACGATATCTCTTCGCAATATAACTCGAGTGTGTTTAAATCTGAAGATAAATGATACACTTAACATACAATTATTGATCTTCATACTAACAACACAAACATGAAAATTGTATTGACACACTTATTTATAATGTAACGTGTATCACTGAACTTCAGAATGACAAATTAATGTACAGTCTTATGATCCCAATATAAACGATTCTTTTTTAATGCTGTGTATGATCAACAATTAATAACCCATCTTGAAGTAAACAAAGTTCGTCTTTTTGTAAAGATGGTGTATGTTTTTATGTATAAAATATCAAATAAAAAAGACCTTATGATAATGCTAGCACGTTACACATGTATGGGTTCATTTGCAGTATCATTATATTTCAATCAATTATTATGTTTAATTAGAAATTGTAATTAATATGACAATATAGCTTAATGAATAGATTACAAGCATATGAGCGCAAATTAATAACACATTTTGACGGCATAATGATGTCTATTTTGAGAAAATAAAACAGAATCGATTAAAGTTAGTTGCTTTAAACTTTTCTCAAACACACACAGCATTTTGATGCCATTGTCATGGGGGTTTTGCTTGTTGATATAGGTTCTAAGATGTGGGGAATCAAGGATAACTGTGCTGTTATAATAAATCTCATATTTATTATCTGTTTATATTATAGATATTATCGGCGGATAGACATAAAGCATCATGGGGTTTAACACATATGTCAAATACAAATGCGCCAAATTACAAATAATCAAAATACATCTTTACTAACAAATATCTGTACTTACAAATCTTTCATTTCTAAAAGATATACATTCATTTAAAACAATTACTTCTTTATCTAGAACAATAATCTAGAAACTGAGAACATACCTGTAATAATAAATCTCATATTTATTATCACTGTTTACATTATAGATATTATTGGCGGTTAGACATAAAGCATCATGGGGTTAATTCAAGGGCGATCACTCAATATACTGTTAATGATACGAATAAGTAATCTCGTCCTATCACATTATTCCCCGCTTTGTTAAAATGTCGTCCCCGACATATCCTACAATAAGAGTATGTTCCAGAAAAATTATATACAAAATTATTTATTTAAAACAAATAAAAAAAATATTTATAGGTGTAACAATTGAAATATATTGAGGAAATGCACAAAATGGATTCATGCAAATTAAATATGAAAGCAACTTAATCCTATTGCATTATGAAAACTTGACATTATGTTCCATATAGAAAAACAATTGAAGCAACAATCAAAACTGGCAGTACAAAAACACATTCTAATTTAAATAGAATGAATAGAAACATCGTGTATAATGGTTTATGTAATTTCTAATTACAGCCTATGAAATAACAATAGAATGCTATATCATCTAAGTATCAGAGCGTCTAAAATTTGTTTCTATCAACGTATCATCCAATTACATAATCTATCACATGTAAAAACAAAACCAAAATCAATCATTGCAAAACAGAACATTACAAATGAAATTACATTGTAATATATATCAATCTTGGAGCATTGACAACATATCGTCATCTTAAATAAGTAACAACATGCACCAACTTTGGAGGCAATACTAGGTATCAACTAAATATGCTAATTAAAATTGCTCAATAGTTGCAAAATCTCACTCAAACATTTTCATCACCATACATTGAACTCGTGACACAATTTAAGCACACAATTTCAATTCACTATATTTCAGATCAAACAGATTAAAACACTCATTTAGTTTAAAACACTCCAAGTTCATATCATCAAATAAAATTTCAGTATTTCACTTTTCACTCTCAACTTTAGTCTCTTACTTTAGCAGTTACTTCTCCACATGATATACACAAATCCAAATTTCCCCACTAATCACTGTTAGGTAGTATTACTTCAGATCAAGCGAAGTCACCATCCGTACCTATCGGGTGCTTTCTTCTTTCTCATTCGTCGACGAGGTTGAGGGTCACTGTTATCGCTGATAGGTCTCAGCGGAACGGATGACGACAAATCTTCCTGATCAGATTGAACAGTGTGGCACTTCAGTCCTTAAGTTATCTTTTGGTTCTCAAAGTTCGTTTTAAGCCGCGTTGTGTAATTTTTTGTTTTGACTTAAATGTCCCAAGTTCGTAAATTACTCATCAATTTGCAAAATAAGGCAACAAGTCGATTTCTAGCATATAACAACTTTTATTCTTGATTAAATGTTCGTATATATATTGTATTGTAAACGTATCTTATTCTTATTAGTATATAATTCTTCTTTAAGAAATTGAGACAAGAAATAATCAGTAAAGAAATAAACGAGATACTCCAACACAAAATATAATCTGTCCAGAAAACAAATGTCCGTCTCAAGCACTTTCCCGTGAAGCCAGAAATTGGGAAGTATATTGTGCGATTCTGTATCGACAGTGGCTCGGCTCGACTAGAGGTTCTCACACGGTCCTTTTTATACAAAAATGGTAACCTTGGCGTCGACCCACTTGTTTTAAGGAGTAAACAGCCTTATCCATCACTTTGACATAAACTCATAACCATAAAAATATAACTATAAACGGGTTATAACAATGTCCATCACTTTCTGGTCGTTAAATTATTTCTTACTATTTAGGCTTATTTAACCTGTTTATATGAGCTGTTTATATAAGCAGTTCGTGTATCATTAACACTATTTTGACCGCTAGATATGGTCGAATGTACGTCATTGTTGTCCATAATGTATTTCGCCAGTAACCATGTATCTCTAGTTACTAGGACAATGATGACTAAACAGAAAAAGTGATACATACGCCCCTTTCTAGGAAAAATAATTAAGGGTTTAATTCTTTTTCTAAATCGTCCTCAATGTCAATGTCAGGGAAGTCGTGTGCTATGTCGTCACAATGCATATCAAACAACAATACATCAATTTTCATCAACATGAAACACTATGCCCAATAATATATCATAAAAATGCAAACCCTGCACCTAAGTGTCACTTTTAAATAATAAGTCTTATACAAACAGACACACAGTCATTCAGTGTATAAGTATGTTATCAGGATATGATTAAGTATAAAGTACTACAATGTATGTAAAGTCCTATAACAAACACAATATCCTATAACAAGACAAAGTCCTACTATAAAACAAAGTCCTACTATGAATGTAAAGTCCTATCATAAATGGGAACTCTTTTGTAAGTCACACAAGTTCACTATTAAGTCAAGAGCTTACACGTGCCACAAATGTCACTTGGTTCACTAATCGCCTTCGTTGCACTAGTCGCCCGGTCAAGAATGTCACCTGGCGGCTTAGTGATGAACCATTGTCGCCCCGCACGTGTCTCCAGTGTTCCGCGTTTTATGAAAATTTACAGACATACAATCAACATATCATAGTAAAACAAATCCTAAGTTTCGGTTTCCTGAGTTTTAGGATACAAAGCAATGTAATTGAGGTTTGTTTTATTTTTCGATGGCCCTACCATATCGGTGAAGTTCTCCCTTACCGGGGCTGAGGCATTCATGCTCGCCATCAAAACCTCGTCAGGACCCATCTCAGTCCTTGACCTCTTGCCAAAGTCCCTAAATTTCTTAATGAATTTCCGATTACACCTATTTCTACATTTGATCTTAATGACATAGGCTAATACACCTATGATAATCAACGTTACTACACCCGTAGTAAAGAATGAAAGAAGGTTCAGTCTATTTTTCGTGGTATATTCCATAGCGGATTGTATTTCATCTAACAATGAATCCATGGGAATAAAGTCTACAGAAGGGAGTGTTTTGGGTATTTCAATCGTCCCATAATCAATCACTTTTTCATTGAACTCCTTCCATATAGATAATGAAGATATAATAAGTGTTTTCTTCACGATTTGTACAAAATCATCAGTAATAGTAGCAGTAGATTGGTAATCAAATGTGGCTGACAACGTAATTAGATCATGAATTGCCGTACAGCCTTGAGGAATAGTAATTATGTCAAAAGGTGGGTTAATCGTTGACCAACTCGACTCTTAATTGTTTTCACGTTTGCAAGTGATAGATAACCTCAGTGATTTTGGTGTCACCACAACCCAAACACCATTAGTAATATATTCGGCGTAAGGTAGCTGTATATTGGGTTTAACCAATTCCCTGCAATTTTCAGCTATTACATCTTGTTTATTCATGAATATATGAACAATACATGTGCTTGATAGTTCAATCGGATAAAGAGGTTTCATTAATTGACAAAATGGTGCCCCAACACAACTAGATATTTCTCCTCTCTCAAGTAAAGCGTATTTTGTTTGCTTCGAGTTTATCGCTATACCGGCGTATGGAATGTCATATTTCGCCACGGCCATATTCGAAGTTAATTGGCTTTTTGTCGTATTAGCAAATGTGAGCGGAATATTCATGATGCTATACATCTGAAAATATTCATATTGCTCGTTAAGCGGTATTTTTACTACCATAACCATTTTGTTATATTCGATAACGCCCGATAATGGAAGATATTTATAGTACTCCAAAATTTCATTTTCGATATCAAACGGTAACGTTTGCAAGGGTGGTAATTCATTTTTTATTTCTAAAAGTAAATCCTTTAACTGATAAGGAGGAATTAAATTTGGTTATAAATGCCCTTAACTTAAGGCAGTGAGTTAATTATTTAAATGTTCAAACATAAGGGTTGCTCGAGACATTAAATCCCTCACTTCTTGAATAAGAAGGTCCATATGAAAATATGATACCAGGAAATTATTAGGTTCAAGTAACCTGGCGTTAACCTTATCAGTCACGTTACGTAATCTTACTTCAACTTTATTAAGGGTGTTTATTACGTCATTTAATGAGTTGCGATTTTCTTTTATAGCATGCTGGGTAAGATTCAACAGCATTAAAGACTGGGAGCTGACATGCATTAAACGTAATTGTCTCTGATGAAGGGTATTTAAAACAGAACGTATCTGCTTAATATCGCTATCTTTAGCAACACCAAAAACTGCCCTCAATATATCTGATCCAAAATCAAATAAAGCTCGTTTCTGACGTATAAACTTGTTTGAATTTACTTTGTGCAAAAGCTGAATGTAAACACTATATAGTTTCTGAATTTCAGCATTTAACCCTTGAATAGAACTAAGATATAATTCTAGAAACGTATATGCATTAGTGGGTAGGTACTTGTTCGTCATCGATGTCGATAAGTTTTCTACAATAGTCAAGTCCGCTCTTAATGCATTTAAGAAGTCGTCATACGGTTGTAGATCTAGTACAAAGCTTATTGTCCATGTAGACTGTGTTGCGGAAATTTTGTTTACGGGTATGAAAACTACTTTGTTCCTTACAATGGGCTGTGCGATGCTCAACCCGGTGATAACTGTCAATGTCCATAGTCGTATTGTCAGTCGAAAGTCGTACATCCTGTCCTGGACGGTATTAAAAGTATGTGTTTTCACACGTACAGAGAGTTTGTTTTTACTTTAACATCTTTCTGATTAAATCAATTACAACGTCATTTTTATCGGAGTAATGTTCCTTAATCGACCGCGGACTTGCGTTTACGACTACAGTAACCTCCATATCGGAGTGATCACTTCTATCACCCGAATTCGACCTTTTGTGTTCACGCATACGCTCTGCCTTAAGTCTATATTTTCTCTTTAATTCGACCAGAGGTATTTCATCATCGCTATCTGATGAATTACTGCGCTCATGAACACGTCGCCTAATTAATTTCACTAAGGGCGTATCGTCATTGTCCGACATACGACCCTCACTCTGATTATCGTAATGAGAACTCATCTCGTTATCACTCACCAGCTATCACTGCTCGGTGGCACAACATAGGTAGTTTTTCGCTTACCTTTACTCGGCTGGAGTCGCTCTTGCGGAACGTCCCATGTCTCGATATCTACCGATTTTATATTACGTGCGTGCACGGTTTGTTCTGACCCGTTCGCTACGTTCTTAACCCTGAATGTATCTGGAGATATCTGTTCAATTATTCTATAATACGGCTTATAATAGCTGTCTAATTTATTAGTGCGATTATGATTCTTTATCATAACGGCTTGACCTACCTCTAATACTGGTTCCTGTGCATCTGCATTAATTCTCTGGTTCCGTTTTCTTTTAGCTTTTTTCATATAACTGTGAGCCTGTCTCATGGCCCTATGTAAATTTTCTATATAGTACCTCGAAGTATCTTCTCCCATGGTCTTCCGGTGCGGTTGTAATAAACTGTCTAATGGTAAAACTGAGTCTCGTCCGTACATTAAGTAAAATGGACTGAATCCGGTCGAGTCTGAAGGTGCCGTCCTAATGGCTGTCAAACAGGCATTAACATGTCATTAAGTGTTCTATTAACTCTTTCAACTTGACCATTAGCCTGGAGGTTATACGTTGAAGTGGTAATTTGGCCTATAAAATAGTACTTACAAATGTAATCTATCACCTGATTGCAATATTCTGTTCCATTATCCGATCTGATCTGATATGGAAAGCTAAATCTGGGGATAATTTCGTCGAGGAAAAGGTGTGCTACTATTTTCTGCTTGCTTATTCTTGACTGGAAATGATTCTACCCATTTAGTGTTTTCATCAACAAATGTGATAAGGTACCTCTCCTGCCAAAGACTCCTTATATGGCCCCGAAGTATCTACAGACCAAGTTATACCGCTTGAATGAGAAACTCTAGTTTCTTGAATTGGAATTTTGTTATTGGATTGGCTCGTTCTTGACAAGTAACGCATGAACGAATATACTTGTATAAATCTTTGTACATATTAGGCCAAAAGTATTTTCTCCTTAACGTATCGTAACACTTATCGATCCCCATGTGTGCCAAATTATCATGATAATGCTTAACTAAGCTTGCTTGTAAACTGGAAGGAATGAACAGTCGTAAAATTGGTTCCTCATCTTTGTCACTAAGATAGTATTATATCTGGTCAATAAGAATGTACCTTGTAGAATTCCCCTCTCTCTCGCCCCTTTCTAGTTCTGTGATCCTTTTCTGGATCTGCGGGTCTTCAGACTGTGCTTTCTTCAGGTCGATTCCGTCATCGATGTACACTGGTGGTGTAATTTTCTGAGTTTCACTGTCTTCAGTTATGTAAGAATCTTTACTTGGATTAATTAAATTTAAATTTACTGCATACCTCCATTTTCTTGTCCTCGGAGTCCCTTAACTTCGTGCCCGGTACCTATGCAACGTACGCATGCTTTCCAATGTCAAAATGATAAGGTAATTCATCCTCACTTACCTCAGGTATTGTCCCATCATGTCTGCATCGAGATAACATATCTGCAACCTTATTTTTACATCCCGAGATATATTTTATGTCTACGTTTTAACCAGAAATAGCAAGTGCATATGAATGTAACTTTTTATTTGTTAAATTTGCTGTCAAAAGGTACATTAAAGGTCGGTGATCTACGAAACACGTTACAAGTGCGTCTTGTACGTATATTTGTAATTTGTCAGGAGCGTATTTTAGAGCAAACGCTTCGTTTTCTATAACTGAGTATTTTTGCATTGTAGCGCTCAATTTGTGGGATAAAAAGTGAATTGGTCGTTCATAAGGTATTCCTGGAATAATGCTTTCTTCTTTGTCGCATTCTTGGCATAAAACAGCCCCTATGCAATCATTTAATGCGTCCGTGTAAAGTCTGTACATTTTATTACGATCGGGAATACCTAACGTCTATAAAAACCACACATACCAACAAATGACCCGATGTCTTTAACAGATTGAGGTGGAGGAACAATTTTAATTGCTTCGACCTTTTCCGGGTCGTGTTTGTAACCATGTTTGTTTAATATGAAGCCTAAATAATTTGTTTCTTCCTCAAGAAAGCTACATTTCGAAAGTTTTAATTTCAGAGTATACTGTCTAAATTTATCAAATACGGTTTGAATGTGGGTCAGGTGACTATTGACGTCAGTGCTAAACACTATAATATCATCGAGATATGGGATTGAAAAAGATTCACAGCCCCTCAAAACGGTATCCATAAGTCTTTGAAATATTGATGGAGATATTTTTGTCCCAAAAGGTGTAACACGAAATTGATACAGTCCTAGCCCTGCGCAAGTAAAAGCTAGTTTTTCGCGTGATTTTTCATCAACAGGTATTTGCCAAAACCCAGATTTCATGTCTAATTTTGTGAAAAAAACTGCACCCTCCTAATATTGGTAAGATTTCGTCTATGCGAGGTAAAGGCCAGGCATCATCTTTTATTATTTTGTTTAATTGTCTAAAATCTACACAAAACACGAAGACTACCATCTGATTTCTTTACTAATACTACTAGAAAAGACCAAGGAGAATTTGACGGTTCGATTATTTCCGCTTTGAGCATTTCCTTAATTGTATTTCCTATTATTTCCCTATGTTTGACTGTTGTAGGATGCGGTCTTAGGTTTGTGATCGCCTGTATCGATAGTCGCTTTGATAGCAGAAGTCGGAGTTAAATCTTTATCCGTTGGTGCAAATAAATCGGTATTCTTTTCCAATATCGGCTGAATTAAGTGCGTATATTTCGAATTACATTTAAATTTGAAAGATTCATCATTTTCCTTAATTTGCTTATCATTAGAAGGGGTAACGGTGTTTACTTCGACTGATTTATCTAATTTTCCGATAATATAATCTTTTCGTAATCGTATTGTTCTTCCGGTATTGTTAACAACGCATATTGGTATTTTATTGCTATTTGACACGGTCAATATCGTATCCATTAATTGTAAACCTGGTTCATCGTCTATACAGTCTGTCATCGGTGTTAAGCTATGAACGCCTTCAAGCGTGAAGTTATGGTTTTTGATTTTCCCTTTTGTTACAAGCGTAGTATACGGCTGAATTGTGATTGACCGACATGTGCGTACTAATGACGCTATGTGAATATCACTCTCAATTTGAATCATTTCATTATTAATTCGAATTCGTTTAAAATCAAAATAAATTCTTGCGCTAAATCTGTTTAGAAAATCTCTTCCTATTATGCAATTTCGGTTAATGTCCTTTATATGAACGAAATCGTGTACAAGTTTGTGTTTCCCTATTGTGAATGAAAGTGTTGATATACCTAAAACTTTGAGACTTTTGCCGCTTACAGCTTGAATATTTAATGAGTATTTACGCATATTTTTACGCAGAGAAATTTGTTTAAATATTTTTTTACTGAAAATAGTTATTTCGCTACCATTTGTGTCGATTAATCCCCTAACTTAAACAATTCCTAATTCAATTAAGCATGAGGTAGGATCTCTTGGTAATTTAAGTTGTGTGGCCCCTAGTTTGTTCCTTTCGGTTGGCCCGCGCAAAAAGGTTGTTGCCGGTTTAAATGTTTCGCTTTTTGGGTTTCAGTGTGAAAATGGCGGGATAGAGAACCAGTAATTGCCATTGGTTTTGGGCAATCCTTAATTAAATGTTTGGTTGACAGACAATTGTGACATTTGTTACGGTAGTATTCAAGAGGACAATCTCTGACAAAATGATCTGTTGAATGACACGTGAAACATTGGTTCCTCTGCTTATCGAGTTCCTTTTGTTGACGGACCGCATTAACTGTTCTACAGTTTTTCGCTATGTGGTTTTTTCTTCCACATTTATAACACCTGCGCGTCGGACGCGCATGATCTACCTCCATCGGTTGTGGACCATAATCATGTGATTCATACTCTCCGTGACCTTTTCTCATGTTTACCCTTTTTAAGATATTCTGCTCCTTTTTAGCCATGTTAAAGCGGGTATATACGATTTTGTATATGTGTTTATTTGTCATATATTGATAAAATATGTTACAATTACACAAAATAGACAAGAAAAATTATACATTAAAGCCAAATTTCATAAAATGCAGCAAAGACAAATTAGCGGCCCGAGCCGATTGTGACGAACATATTTTCCTACAATAACCGAAGCATTCGTCTTTGTATTAGGATTGGAGTTAGTGTTCGTGTGTCGTATGAATAGATATCGTTGCAGAAATTCAAATAAACCGTTAAACTAAGTTTAGATTCACATCGTACATGTATGATATACATGCTGGCGAATTCGGCTGTACAGCCGTTTTCAATTTCAGAATTAAATATCTGGCTTATTTCGCATTTTTCGACACATGTTCTTCTTAACTTTTATTTTAATTTATATTGAAATATATATATAATTAGTTTTTTACACATTTGATATAAATTCATAAATATTTGACAAAATCGTATATACCCGCTTTAACGGCTTCCGTTAGATTACTCGGATTACTCCTTATTAATTTATTTCTCACAGGTTGATCGATCAACCCATCAGTGAACTGACCTACTATAATTCGTTGCATGAGATCCCTCTCATCGAGTTCACTTTCACATGCATCCCTAGCTAACATCAATAGACGTTCCCCATAATTTGCGACATTTTCTCCTGCACGTTGCTTAACGTTCCTTAATAGCTTTAAAGCGTATTTCGGGTCAGTTATATCCCCGTATCGCATTTTCAACTCAGCTTTTAAGTAAATGTACCTAACTTCAGGGTTTGTGGTTAAAAATCGCTTTAAGAATTCACAGACTGGGCCTGCAGCCGTCTAAAAAACTATTTTAATTTTCCTGACCTCATCGCAATTATAAATCATAAAAAATCTCTCTAGTTTTAATGTCCAATCATGGAATTCCGACGATTTTCCCGAAAATCGAGGTAACTGTGTTAAAGCTGTGTTTGCATATAAAGTGTTCTGTAAGTTAATTAAACTTTCAGCCAGTACTTGAAAAGGTGTTTGTTGTGATGTTACTGCTTCTCGTCGTCTGCTGCTATTGCCTGCAAACTTTTAAGTATCCTGTCACACGGCTCCAAAAATAGATATGCCCATGTGGCACTTCTGTTCTTAAGTTATCTATTGGTTCTCAAAGTTCGTTTTAAGTCGCGTTGTGTAATTTTTTGTTTTGACTTAAATGTCCCAGGTTCGTAAACTACTCATCAGTTTGCAAAATAAGGCAACAAGTCTTTTTCTAGCATATAACAACTTTTATTCTTGATTAAATGTCCTTTTATATATATTGTATTGTAAACGTTTCTTATTCTTATTAGTATATAATTCTTCTTTAAGAAATTGAGACAAGAAATAATCAGTAAAGAAATCGACGAGATACTCCAACACAAAATATAATCCGTCCTGAAAACAAATGTCCGTCTCAAGCACTTTCCCGTGAAGCCAGAAATTGGGAAGTATATTGTGCGATTCTCTATCGACAGTGGCTCGGCTCGACTAGAGGTTCTAACACGGTCCTTTTTATGCAAAATTGGTAACCTTGGCGTCGACCCACTTGTTTTAAGGAGTATCCATCACTTTGACATAAAATCATAACCATAAAACGTGCCCATCACTTTCTGGTCGTTAAATTAATTCTTTCTATTTAGGCTTATTTAACCTGTTTACATTACCTGTTTATATAAGCAGTTCGTGTATAATTAACACTATTTTGACCGCAAGATATGGTCGAATGTACGTCATTGTTGTCCATAATGTAATTCGCCAGTGACCATGTATCTCTAGTTACTAGGACAATGATGACTAAACAGAAAAAGTGTAACAACATGATCCTGGTCCTGATCGCCATCACACTCTTCAGAGTTGTCACTCAAGATTTCATCATCTGAGGACTCTAGCCAGGGTTGATCGATTTCAACGGGCACAGGGAGGGACTTGCAAGGAAGTAGCATGTTTCTATATAGTAACTTCGGACGGGCCTTTGCAACACCTTCAGCTTTAACTTCGAATACAGGAACATCTGGATTGGGCTGAGATTTAACGTGGTAAATGTTTTCCTCCCAAATGTCGGAAAGTTTATGTGTATCCTTAAAACCGACTTTCCTCACCCGGACTTTGTCGCCAGGATGAATGTTGTTGTGCCGGACGTTACGGTCGTAATAGTACTTGTAGCGTCGGCTGCTTTTCGTGGCTTCTTCAGATGCCCGTTTGTAATGCGAAGCGAAGTCTTTCACGCAGTTTTTCTATATACTCGGAATGACTTTTGGAGTCATTAATGTCTGGTAATCCGAGAAAAGCGTCTATCGCTAAACGAGGGTGTCTCCCGAACATTAAGTAGAACGGCGAGACCTTGGTGCTTTGGTCAACGCCAGCATTGTAGCTATGTGTCATCGTTGACACGTGGTCCTTCCAGTTCTTTTTCTTGTGTTCTGGTAGAGTGCCTAGCATGTTAAGTAACGTCTGGTTGAACCTTTCTGTGGTTCTGTTACTCATCGGGTTATACGGGGTGGTGCGACTTTCCTGGATGCCGGTGATCTTGCATAAATTACTAATAACTTTAGATTCGAAATTTTGACCACGATCACTGTGTAAGCGTGCAGGAAAACCATAGTGAATAAAAAAATGTTCAAATAAAGCTTTGGCTGTTGTTGTTGCCTTTTGGTTTCTGGTTGGGATGGCCTGAGCATAGCGGGTGAAATGGTCTGTTATGACCAAGACATTCTCGTAACCTCCAGTTGATTTCGCCAAGGACAGATAGTCGATGCACTTCAGTTCCATAGGGTACCACGATGAAATCGTCACTAATTCGGCTGCTTTCGAAGGCGCTGTCTTACGACGAATGCATCTTCACAGTTTTGAACGCTGTTGCGAATGTAGGTGTTGATCCCTGGCCAAAAGAAACGTCGCTTGATGAGTGAAGACGTTCTTTCGCGTCCTTGGTGTCCAAGATCATTATGATAGGCTTAGAAAATGATGTGTCGGAGATTCACAGACACAATCAGTTGTTGACAGACGTCGCCGTTAACTACTCTTCGATGAAACAGAAGACCATCTTGTAGGGTGAGCTTACTCTTTAGAGAGAAGTAACGTCTCATCTGCTGTTTTGGATTAACCAGAGGTGCCTTTCCAAGACAGTAGTCAATGGTTGCGACGATATCTGTATCTTGTTGTTGTGCAACAATCAAATCTTGTTGGGAAAGAGCAGTACTTTGTAAGAACGGTTCCGGAATGGTTTCTGCCTCATTCTACAGCGATGTACTATCCGGCCTGTCTGGTTCCTGTTAAACCAAAGTGCATACTATAGGAGCTATCTTTATCTTGGATTACTTTCAGAATGTCTGGAAAACACAGCACTTGTTCTTCACCCTCTTGGAACATGAACTTTCGAGAAAGACCGTCAGCGTCAGCGTTGAGTTTCCCGCTTCTGTAACGTATTCGGCAATTGTAGTTCGCAAGTGAAGCCATCCAGCGGTGACCTGTGGCGTCCAGTTTGGCGCTAGTTAAAACATTGACTAGCGAGTTGTTTTCAGTGACTACGTCGAATGTGTTCCCATAGAGGTAATCGTGGAACTTATCGACGATAGCCCACTTCAATGCCAGGTACTCAAGCTTATTAGCCGGGTAGTTCCGCTCCGATGGTTTAAGACTTCGACTGGCGTATCATACGACTCTATCTTTTCCGTCATGTTCCTGGAACAAGACTGCACCTAACCCAGTACCGCAAGCATCGGTGTGTAGCTTGAACGGCTTAGTGAAGTCAGCATACGCCAGTAGGTGGTTATCTTTGCCATCGGTCGGAGTTGTAAGCGCAGTGACCAACTTATCAAATGCAGTTTGTTCCTTCTCTTCCCATACGAACGGAGGTGTCCTTGTCTTAGTCGGTGTGTTCCTGCCTTTCTTCTTGGTGCTGGAACCTACTAAGAGATCATCTGGAAATACTGGCATAGCCAATCGGCGGTAGTAACCAGTAAATCCCAAAAAGGCCCGAACTTCCTTCACATACTTAGGAACTGGCCACTCTTTCACTGCCTTTATCTTCTCAGGATCTGTCTCAATGCCGTTGTTAGATACCACGTGTCTGTGATAGGTAATTCTTGATTAGAAGAATTCGCATTTAGAGGCTTTTAACTTGAGATCATGGGTTTCTAACTTGGTGAAGACGGCATCTAAGCGTTGGAGATGCTTCTCAAACCTCTTGGAGAATATGACCACGTCATCCAAGTAGATAAGGCAGTCCCTCAAGTTAAGTTCTCCCATACACCTTTCCATGACTCTCTGAAACGTGGCTGGAGCATAACACAGTCCAAACGGCATACGGGTAAACTCATAAAACCCGAGTGTGCCTACTGTGAATGCTGTCTTCTGGGTGTCTTCTTCTTCAATTTCAATCTGCCAGTACCCGCTTTGAAGATAAAGTTTTGAAAAGTATTGGGACCCAGCAAGAAGATGTAAGGTGTCATCAACACGGGGAAGGGCGTATGCGTCCTTTACGGTCTTCTTGTTCAGTTTCATGTAATCGACACAGAAACAAATGGAGCCATCTTTCGTACGTTCAATAACGACGTTCGCAGAGTATGGGCTCTGACTTCTCCTAATGGCACCTGCGTCGAGCATCTCTTGAAGATGTTCGCGGACTTCTTGAAAAATGGCTGGTGGAATTCGCCGATGGGGTTCCTTAAATGGTTAATCTGTATCCAATTTGATCCTGTGTATTGCCAAATTACAGGATCCTAAGTCACATACATATTTCGAAAAGATGTGGCTCCACTTTTTCACTTTTTCAAAAATTCCGGTGCTTGATCCTTTTATTCTTTCGTTAGATTAGTGTTGTCTAGGTTGAATGTTTCTGACTTAGCTTTACTTTTATCTGTATTACTTGCTGTTTGCTGGTGAACGTGAATTTTAGATGTGGATGGAAGATCATATTAAGATCATTTGCTGGAACTGTTCTTAAAACATCCACTTCGTGTATTTCGCATCAAATTGATTTCACTGGTATTTTCACTGTTTTAGCTGACATGTTGAATAATTTTACAGGAACTCTTGATGACAAAGTTTTTTCGTTTAGTTTCACGTTTCTGGGACAAACAGAGATCCTGCTCGAGTACCCCTTTTCTGACGTTTCTGTGACAACTTATCCATAATTGACATGACGCCTTATCGGTGATCGCTGCGCCCACTTAATCACGTGGCTCAGCGGGAAGAAAACCTAGACAAGCTAACACCAAAATGGCTTCTTAGCCTATAGACTGAATATAGATTTACGCGATATTCCGGATGATTTTATGGATTTGTTTAACACCATATTAAACTTGTAAAGGGGTTGATGCCATTTAGTTATTCTGCAAATGCAAAAAATATACGATTAAAGAGAACATCAGCTATTTATAACGGGTAAATCGGTACATTAGACACGCTCTCAAACGCTTGCGCGCTTACCGAAATCGAACCCGTTATTACGTGTAATGGTGGTATTTGCAATAAATTAACACTTCACCGGTATTTACCCGTGTTATTAACAAAATTATTACCGAAACATTCCCCCCTACCCGTGTATTTGACACGAAATTGCATTTTATAACTGGGAATTCGGTGAAGTTTTACGCGCTTTCTGACGCCGGCAGCCAATTGTATAAACGGGTGGGTACCTCAATCCCACATGTTATTGCGTATAAAAGTGATATTAATCGTATTAAACATTGCTTATGGGACATTTATCAATCACTATAATTTAAAGCGCAAAAACAACACAGTAAGTTTGGACATTGTCTGATATAAAATTAGCGTTGTACGAAATGGAATACGGTCAGGCTATTATAAATTAATAAGGCTACCAATATCAGACGCTCGCGCAGGTACCGACTTCCCCGAAGTTACCGCATTTATTGGTTAACTTATATCAGTAATAATAACTCTTTTACAATAGCATTTATCGATACGTCTTTATTAAAATAATAACAAAATGGTTTTCACTTGTTTCTGACACACACAGATACGTGATTTTTAACGGGGATTTCGTAAAGTTACACAAATTGGGTACCGAAATTCTCAATTATTTACATGCACACGTGACATAATACATACTTAATAATGCCTAGTTATTGCATATATGACATTTCAAGTTTGTGAAATAAATTAATGTTCTATAAAGGGGATCTCGGTAATTCTTGAAGCTTCCACTCGCTCTTGTCAAGACCGCATTGCCGCGTTGGAAATGGTATTTTTACGGCTTTGGAAACGAAATAAATTCAATGTCACCAACTAATCTGTCAGGATATCGATTGTCCGAGTTACATAATCCCCATTGACACTGTTTAACCATTTTAATGGTTTTTTAAAGAGGAAAACAAAAGAAACTCGTTGGAATAAAAGGGAACCTAAACATGTAGCTTGTCTAGAAAATGGAGGACAAGTCGTTGCTAACGAGTGCGCCCGATTAATCGATCGCTGATTGGTGGATCAATTCTAGTGGGCGGAGCGATCACGGATAAGGCGTCATGTCAATTCCTGTTCTGCCTCACGAATCCTGTGACGATGATGGTGTCAAATGGCTCAATGGTAATCGGTTTCGTCGTTTTTACCACTCCTACACTTGAAACGTGTATCGAAGCGAAGGCGTCGTTCCATACATCAGGAATTTCGTCTTCATCCTTTGTGTGTAGACGAGCTTGCCTAATCACGTTAGTTCCAACTACAATGGGAACTTTTTTGTTGTAAGATATAGCTCCGACTACCAACGAAGGTATCGTGAACACTTTATCTGTCAAGCAAGGTTAGTAATGTCTATCTCTACATAGCCACTATATGGCAATTTCTCTCCACTAGCAACTCTTATGTCTTAATTTCTCTCCACTAGCAACTCTTATGTCTTAAAATCTTCTAGTGAACGTAACTCGGGTTTCGGATTTAACATTTCATAAAATTCCTGTGAAATGTTCAATCATGTCTATTGAATCATGCGAAGCTCCCTCTATTATATAAAGTTATCTTCTTTATTTAAATGCATTTACCACAACTAGTATTTGTCTCGATCCAATTACTAAAATGAGCAGGTACAAATATATGTGCAACGTAATACAGAATGCAATACATCTAACTAAACTATTCATGTGAATAACGTGTATTTCATTATACGAAAATACGAACGTGTTTAAAGCAACAACAAACATTATAACATGATGCGTACATTTCTTGCATAGTTTTCTTTCTAATTCAGTTAAGGCTATCGCATTAAACGATGTTTAATGGTTAAATAATGGTTTTGAACTTGTTCAACAAGCATACAATAATTCGTACGTATTGAATCACACTTGTTTGCAATTGTATCGATCTATTGTTAAAATGATTACCTCGATTTACTATACACAACTTGTCCCAATAATCTAAAAAGATGCCAATAAGCTGCATTAAATTTTGGCTTTATTGCAACGGATAATCTGTATAATTTCCATGCATCTGGCAAACGGTTTTCTAATTCAACAATATGACCTAACATGTGAAGTGCTGTAGCTACATGTAAGTGGTCCCTTTTTCTTATTTGTACTTTCCTCTCGCAGTAGTCTGAAAGCTGTGCTAATGAACGTAGCTTTTGGTCTCTATTCTTTGATGAAAGGTATTGTAAATAGTAAAGAAATGCTTGGAGATTGGATACAAACACAGGATAAATATTACGCTCACATGCATGTGATTCTGAATATTGTATTTCATCGTCTGTAATGGACCTAAAATTTTCATATATCAGGTGGCCTGGAACACAATGTATTTCACTTCTAATAAACTTGAGAGGATAAATTATATTCGATACATATTTGTTTATTATTTCAGTAGGTGGAAACTCGTCTGATCTGTAATCTGTCTTACGTTTGACATTGGTGCTTTTTTTCGATAGTTCTCTGATTTGAATCATATCTGATATAATCATACGTTCAATTGTTTCAAGTAATGCATAAGCACGTTCAAACTGAGTTGTGCATACTAGCATTGAAGCATATCTTATATGATTCGAGATTTCTGAAGATCTAAGAGATGTTTCATACATGCATATTATGTCACGTGTTACCTCCCTGCCGTTTGCTATACAAGCAGATGCTTTCTGTGAAGCTAAATTGTTACACATACTTTGAAAAATATATTCAAGCTCCTTTTTGTATTCGCAGTTAGTTGCAATTGCTGACTTTATTGCTAAGACCCACATTTCTAAAATGGTGTAATTGACTAAGAGCATTTGCTCATGATCATGACGACACGTTTTTATCACCTGCATTATTATTGTAAAACGCATTTCTGGGCCAGATAGTATATTGCCCTTTCTTAAACCAACGGAACTCGCAGATAGTCTTAAACCTACGTCATCCATACATAACTTTCGAAGACAGCTTAAGCTTGAGTTAATAATCTCTGTAACATTTTCCTTCACAATCTTGAATTCATTTACCGTAAGTTTACCTCCAAACAAATTGACAGAGGAGATTGTGTAATGTGGACAGTAGCCTCTTTTTAAAAAGCGCCTTAGTGTGTTGAGACAGTAGATTACACACTGCACAAGATTGTCATCTCTCCATATGTTTTCTGGAAATTGTTCTATTGTAAACAAAACAGCCGTTTTCATGTGAAAAGTACTCAAGCATTCATCAACAATAGGTTGTATAAATTCTTTTCGAATCATTTTTGTTATAATGTACACCTTCATTTGTACAATGTTAAGGTCAAACAGTAATAAACGCTCAGTCATGTTAGTGGAAATTCGAAATTGCGAATCAACATACTCATGTTGATATTGGAGCTTAATGAAGCTAACTCGACGTTCATTATTGTAACCAAATCTATGCCCCTGAAGTCCGGGATGTACCATATACACTTCGCATTGTTTTGCCTTTGAAAGCGTCCCTTGTGTGGGCCAGTGGCCGGGCCTTGGTCTCGTAAACAAAACCTTACAATTATCCGGCAAAATCATGCAGCGTATTGCAATGACGTTGTCTTCATCATCATTAAACGTGAATGCAGGTCCATTTTGTCGCACATTTGATGGACTATGATTGTCCAAGAATTGTATAAACATGTTTATAATTGACGTGGAGTTTAACAAAAGTCGACCTTTTTGATCATATATAAACGGACACATACCATTTCCAATGCTTTCTGAGTGAGATTTGATGTCTCTTTTCACAAGAAAATATGTGTTGTTCTCCAATCTTCCAACGGCCTGTAGGTAGCAGCATTGTGGTAAAGACGTTGGTTCTTTAAACACAAAATAATTAGATTTCGAATCCTGACAATCTGACAAGTGTACACAGGCTACATGTCTGTCAGAATAACAAAGTGTGTCGATGTCGGACTGCATACCAATGGTCGTAGAACCCTCGCTTTGACTACCAAATGTTTCATGTTTAAAATGCAAGCTATTGCAACGTATATTCCAAATTCTATCCATTAGAAATCTGATATGGCGTCTCAAAGATATAATTTCTTCATTTACTCCAATATCATCCATAACCTGTGCTAGTTTTATAGAAAAACGTTTCAAATCTTCTTCTCCCATTTTCACGTGCTTTGTCTCATATTTGACGTATATGGTAGTTGTTCGTTTAACCCTCTTTGCATGAACAGTCTGAAACAAATGTGACACAAAACATTATTTAAGTGCAAAAGATCATGTTATCGTAACGATGCCTAAGGAATTCATTCGAAGGGAAAAACGTGTTGTTTAGGCCTAAACATTGCAGATACAGTTGCAATTCAATGAAGAAGCGAATACTGAAATATAATTAATTTGTGCAATAAATTCAAAGATCCAAGCTTTTCGATTGAAATATATATTTTGGAGAAAACAAAATATGTTGTTCTGTATTATTTGTATAACTGATGCATAACGAGGACGTCTTCTTAAAGGGACAAAACGTCTCAAGTAGTTTTAACATTTTAGGTGTAATATTATCTTTTAAAAAGTATGTATTAAATGTGTGTTTAATCTACATGACTAATTTCTAGCAATGCTCTGTAATTTATTTGTATAATTGCAAAAACATTTTCTCGGGCGTAAGTGAACATTATAGTAATCGAATAACACGACGTAAACCTGTAGGCATGCGCTCTTATAATATCAATATTGCAGCTTTTAAAAAACATCAAAGGCCTGATTGTTAAAGATTTAAACTCGGAACTATCTGTAGGGGTTTATCGAACTAATACTTTTGAAAGTGCAAAGTGTTTTTTGAACACAATCATCTATTCGTCATTGTAACGTGACACAGTTAACACTCTTGAAGCCAACGTTTTGACTCAATCCTGATGAAACTTTGTCATTATAATATCTAGGTAAGGTTTAAGCATTTATTACTAAATCGTATTAAAAATAGTAACGATCTTTATATTGACAATACCCAGGGCAAATTCTAATCAGGCTCACTTGCGTGTAAAAAATATGTCATCTGATCAAATCTTAGAAATATATTGTTACCACTCAAGTAGCCATATTTATTACTCAATCTGATTAAAACTTACTAAGAATTGATCTTTGCAATATCTATGCCGATGTCAAATGTGGGTAACAAAAAATAGGTCAAATCTTCAAAAAAGATACCACCCTTGTAGAAGCAATAGTTATGACACAGTCTGCATCATGGAAATAATACTTGTACGTATGGCATCATTAATATATTTAAATGCTAAAACGGGCAGGATATTGTATACCAAAAAAGCATCTTGCTCTTTTAAAGGCCTCGTAAAAAATTCCAAGGATATATTTTGATATCTTAGTCTATGAAGGTGTTCACTTACTACTATCAACTTTATAGCACGAGAATACAGCACACGTCTGTAAGAGAAGCCATGGGGCGTGTTGTCGCCCACCTGGAAACTCAATGGAAAAGGACACCGTGAGGCTTTCTTCGGCTATGCGCCGGGAAAGGACAGAAACGGCGAAATCAGACGCCAATGAACACTCTCGTCGAGTGTGACAACTTCATAAAGAGCTGAAACCTGAAACACACACACACACATGATAGATCTATCCTTTCTACGAATAAAGTGGCTCTGTTAAAAGATATGGCTCTAGAGAAGTCAGTTGTAGCAGAGCACAGACCATCTCACATCTCTCAATGGAAAATTTCTGATTCTAATGTGGGCATATCTTAGGCGGAAAACATTTACAAAACTCAAGACCAATATAAAAAAAAATCTGAAGATGTTCATACCGTTTACACTGATCGATCTAAATATTTCAACAATGGAAAGTTGCTGCCTCTTTTAAGTGATCACAAGGCACCTCTTTAAAGAAACGAGTAACTTACGATATGTCTATAGAAAGAGCTGAGCTCGATGCAATTAAACAAACCTTAAACTCGGCCATAGAAAATAATTTTCAAAGTCGGTTATGGTCTGATATTATTTCTTCCTTATTCAAATTCTTCAATCTAGAAACATATAAATCAATATCAGAGTTATGGTCATCAGATCTAGAAATCGTCCATAACAATACACAATTAAGAAACCCATACGCCTTGCCAGATGTCCGGTTCATATGTGTGTTTCCAGTCATGAGATGGTGGATGTGGCAGTAAAAGATTGTCCGTGGACATGTCATGTGGAATAAAATCTCCAATATGTGCTAAACGAGCTAAAAACTTCATTTGATAAACATGTTACGGGCAAACACTTTATTAGACCTCTGACAGCACCCAAACAAATATTAAGGGTAACATCATTTTGACAAATGTATCACACGTTTGTGGGTGGAAAGGTGCCTTCTTTCTGGAAATACATATCGGCGGTTTTCCCTCAGCGTTGACTCATTTTTAAACCCCAGTGAGGGATTGGCCGACCAAAGTGAACAAACACCTCGTACCAAATACAATTGGACGCTTATTTAAGCAGGTAACAGTAGTTAGTTCGCATAATCGAATATCTGACATAATACAAAAAATAAGGACGACTGACTAACATTCGTCAACACGATTTGCCGAGTGTGTCATTAGTTACCGATGAGAAAGCAAATGTCTAAATTATTTTCAACAAATAAAGTCATATAGCGAGCTGTTAACGCAATAAATCGGTAACAGTCTTACATAAAAAAGGCAGTCTCAGCTGGTTCTTCTTCAACGAATGCGGGATAATATTAAAAACTTCTTTTAATAAGCAAGGTTTTGCATGACATAATATAAAAATCTAGCACAAGTATATACTTTGTTGCATTCGGAGTTCTTATAGACTCTTAAATATACGATAAAAAACAAGGGGTTAAGGCTAAAATAACAACACAGATAAAAACAGTTTTTATACAAAAAAATCAAAATCAAAACTAAATGCCTACTTACACTGAACTGTATTCAGGTAACCAATATCCTTGTAAACGATCATACAGTTAATGCGGAATATTAATATTGTAGGTTTAAGTCTCAGCTATGAACATTATCGCTTTAAACAACGATGTTATGCTACTGAATTATAAACGAAACTTTATGTTTCGATTTATTATAGAAGTACATTACAGGTAAAATTTGAAAGATAACTGTACCTGTGTGTAAACGCATCTTAGCATAAGTGCATTGAGACGTATCCGTATATTACATTTCAGGTAGATAGCGTGTATTGACGTTCTTGTATTAGTTAGAATAAACGTTGACACATAATATACTGTAAGTATACGATGTTTTTGGAGATTGAATTAAGTTAAAGCATGGTATATAACATATGAAGCAGAAATCAAGCAATTTAAGATCTTAAACTCAATATCGTAAGTCTTGTTTGAACCGGCATACAAAGTTACACGTTAAACATGAAGGTATAATATTGCAACTGAGCCTTGCTCTGTGAAAGGAGGGTTAAATGCATTTGCGTAAAGATTGCGTCAGTCCGAACAGGCAAATAAGGTTCGACATTTTCCGTCTAAACTGGATTTTTTTTAAACAGAAAATACCATAACATGCAGATTGTCGTCTCTGATAAGCCTGTGCAGACTACACAGGCTAAATTGGAACGACACTTTACGCACCTGCATTAAACCCCCTTTTCACAGAACACGGCTCAATTATTTATAGCAATCGTTTATGTTAGCCAGCATCATGTCTTTGTGCTTTTATAACCATTTTTGAAGTGTGCATTTCACCACGTAAATGAAGACTGCGTTATCAACATGTTTTCGATATGTTTTTTGTTTTTTTACAAAGACCTTTTCGGCGAATTCAATAGAAGTATCCATTCATTTTACAGCGCTTTATTTGATCAACAAGATTTTCTTTCTGGTTCGCAAACGGTGTGTCACATAATCGTTCATAGTTCATGGACGACACATAGTTACTAGCAATGTTCATTACTCTTAAATTACTGGTGTGTAGCCTATCATTCAATATCTCGCCATGCGCGTATCGTCATAATGACGAGATTTGCATTAACTACCATTTTCTCGTGTCGCGCATGGGACAAGTCCGTCCCTCTCTATTAATGTTAATTTCTCTGCATAATGTGGGATAAAATATTCAACTAAACCATATATCAGTTTCTAGTCTAATTTAATGTCTGACTTAACTAATATTTCAGTTATACAAATACGTTGTGATTGCTACATTATTGTGTCTTTTTCCATCTATACACCTAGAGGTCTAAACGCTAACTGAACTATTTCCCTCTAACATTTGCCCCGTGAAACTCAGTTAGGAATCCCATTGGTCAGTCTTCTAAATAAGCTGATTGGCTAGATTACTAAGAATCCCATTGGTCAGTCTATGCGTTGCTTGACCAATACAAACATACCCGGCCTTGTGTCAACTATACTATTCTTTAATCTCTCCCTCATCGATAAGCTTATTTGAACATATGTGCACTTTGTGACTGTCATGTTTAC
Organism: Dreissena polymorpha; assembly: GCF_020536995.1. Taxonomy (NCBI): domain Eukaryota; kingdom Metazoa; phylum Mollusca; class Bivalvia; order Myida; family Dreissenidae; genus Dreissena; species Dreissena polymorpha. Next base: position 105,166,583 of record NC_068360.1, read on the forward strand.
TGGCCCTTTTGATAAAATTTTCAATATTTCTTACATGACGTAAACCCACATATTCCACCTACAATTTCTAACCATGATGTGACACAACCCATCCTCTCAATTTGATGTTTATGTATTTTAGAATACAAAAAAATCTTTAACAATTTAAGTATGGAAGTAAACGAAAACATATTAACACATACGATGAAAAAATCAAACACGCAAACATGAAAACATCAGTGACTTAAACATATATATGATGAAAATCTGCAAATTATTAATGAAATGTTTAACGAATGTTTCTGCTGAAATAATAAAACGTCGGAATATTTTAATAGTCAATGTCAATCACAATGAAGTGTGATTGCGTCACTGATTTGTGAAATCCAATACGAAAAGTTTCCATTTTTGACATCTTTGCTGGAGGCGATGTGGCGTCTGGGTGAAGAGATGAGACGTCCGGTTGGAGAGTATGTGACATCTGGTTGTAGATGGTAACATGCAGTCGAGGGAAGACGGCGGCTTCCGAATGAAGACGATGATTGTCAGTCGGAGAAGCTGTTGGTCCTCGGTTGTCGCACGATTTAGAATACTTCAAACGTTTATTATATAGAGTTCTGAAGACTGACTGCGTTCATGACTGTAGTATTATAATTATTGTTTATGTACACGTAATTAAGGTAACACACACATATATATATATATATATATATATATATATATATATATATATATATATATATATATATAGATAGATATAGATATATAGAGATATATATATATAGATAGATATATATAGTATATATATATATATATATATATATATATATATATATATATATATATAAGTTCATAGACGATAACATTTTCACCTAATATATGTACAAAGTACGCGCGATTTTTTATCATCAAGTCCTTTCATATCAACGTATCTTTAAAAATCATTTTCGACGACGCGTGAAAGGTCCATTAACAGTCCACTCGTTGTATGGTACTGATGCTGGTTCACAATTTGGATCAATGTCGACAATGTTGTATCCTAATTGAAGTCGTCTGTTTCGACATCTTATCCTCGACGGATACATCGTCGTCGAAGATATCTGTATGTCGATGACATATTCTTCTTCTGTGTCGGGGCTTTAAGATCTGATCACGATCTCAAATGCGTTATGAACGCATGTTGCTGCAGGCAAACCACGCCAATGATGTCAGGAGCGCTGTTTTTCTCCTTACCTTGTATCGCATTGGCAAATCTTATAGGGTCAATTACATGAAATGATAAACGGGCCTTCTATTTACATATTTATAGTAAATGGAAATTGTTATATTAGCACTCAGATTACTTATCACACCTGTGATAATATACACAGATAAAATGAATGTGCTAAAGAAACGCTATTCTCATGACACAAATTTATTATGTTTTATTTTAACTATACGCATTTGTCTATTCAATAAAATGCATTGTGCTTTATTATGTTTTATTTACTTAGAGAACAAAAATTTACAAACAAAATCCATTGTCATAATGTAGTCATTCTTATAAAGAAACGCAAAAACTAACTATATATATGATCAGTATCAAAAATTTAATGAATCATAGCAATATAGTTGTATCTTTCACATTATACTAATAAAAGGTACAGTGCTTTGCTTTTAAGGATATTTACGAACTGTATTAAAATGTTATCTACGCCTAAAATGGTGTTTACTTGAGCGCTGTAGGGCATAATCTAGCGTTAGTTAATGTCATTGTCAAGTGTGTTATCATAAGCTGGTCTGATACGCGTATATTTGTATAATGTCTTATGTGCAAACATACTAAAGCGTCGGTCAATAGGATTAGATAGATATACGATACAGGTATTATGCGTCGTTTGGAATGATACCTAACACTTCTATAATCAATTATGCAGACCCTAGTATACATTCAATCCGATCTTGTATCGTTATGTACCTTGGGAAATTAGAATTACACTTATATAATCAATTATTTAAATTTCATTAATTTGAAGTAATGTTGACCTACGAGCCTAATTGTTTATATAGAACTAAGACCATATTAGCAGATGTTCCCGATAATTGAATTACATTGGGGAAATGAAACCATATTTGCATAATCAATTATTCAAACTTCATTATTCTGTGTTACATAAAACTTTATGTTGTGTTTGCCTGTGAATGCCTGTGAATAATTGTATACGGCCTGTACACATAAGATTTTCTGTTGACCCCTTGCATATGTACCGTTACAACGATAAATGAGGTAATAACAATCCTATATGTCAATAGGTTTACCTGTTCCGTTAATCAAATGTCTGTCAGTTATATAAGTCTTAGTTTATGCAAATATCTCGCTATTGCGCACGGATAATTGGCATTTCACCCGTATACTAAAATATGACATTTTCATTTCATTCTAAACCCGGAAATCAATGCTAATGACGATACATTATCAAAATCGGACGATAACGTCCTCAATAATCCCCTATTTACATATTTAATACATACACAATCAAAACATATTTCTCTATAAACAAAAAATATGGGGGTCTTTAAGTCTCGACATGTATCGTTTTGCTTTGTAGTCCATTCATTTACATGTGTTCAGCCATTGTCTGAAGGCACGTGGAAATTGCTTTCTTCATGGCGTTATTTGAACGAGAAGTCTTTTTTGTCAATTTTCGTTTTTGTGTTTTAACGCTACCGCGTCAATTTGCATCTGATCATCTGAAGAATCATTTTCAAACCCACGTACAGGTGAGTTTTGTGAATTACTGTGATCGTAATGCATCGTATCTGATTCACTGGAGCTTGACTGTATATCCGCGAATTGTTTGTTTCTCAAATGTTTTTGCAATTTGGCAATCGGAACATTATATTCGTCATCCGTATTATCTCTAATCTGTCGGGTCTGCTGAGTAATAACAGGTAACCCATGTACTGACGTATTTGAATCGTTATCAGAAGATAATGTGTCTTCTGCAAAGGCTAAATTTGCTTTTCTAATCGGGCGCGTTAACGGTTGATCTATCACTGGCCATTGATCGATATTAGCATGTCTAATCTGGTATGCATGAACTTTAATAGTTGAGTTGTCTAATTGGTTCTTTATTACGTATGTTAACGGCGACTACTTTTGTTCGATTATACGATAATATGGCCTCCATTTACTGTCTGATTTATTTGTACGTTGAAAGTTTTTGTAGTAAACGGGGTCATTGATTTCGAATTTAATATCTTTCGTATTTTTATTCGCATAATCAGCTTGTCTACGTTTCGATTTTTGAATTTGGGCACATACCTTTTTAAATGATTTGTGTTGTGTCTAATATTATTTTATGATAATCTTCACCGTGATATTTACGTCTAGGCTTTAACAAGTTGTCTATTGGAAGAATAGGGTCTCTATTAAAAAGTAAGAAGAACGGTGTGTGCTTCGAAGTCTCGGATGTATCTCATTGCCGCTAAAGACATGTTTAAATGTAAGTCCCAGTGTTGTACATTTTCTTGAACCCGTTTGGACAGTATATTGTTCATATTCCCATGCGAATTTTGTATTTTTTTCATTGTGTTCAACATGCTGTGCACGCGCTCTTAGTATTATTCCATTGAGATGTGTATGGTAGATTCCATCTAATATTTGTTTTTTTAATGTTATATCATTTTCAATGTCGGTGGTATCATTTGTGTTTGTTTGATGCAATTGTTTTTCAAGTGTTTCAATGGTTTTGATGGTTTCAGTTTTAAGTTTGTGTGTTTCTTTTTGTTTAAATGATGTGTATGTAATTGTTGTGTTATGTATATTTCCTTTAATTACTTCCCATAAGGTGTTTGGGTTTGCATATTTATTATTTTGAACTGTATTTAATATTTCCTGTTTTATTTGTGTTTGATATTGTGTCTAATAAGATGATGTTGTTAATTTTAAAGTATCCTATGCCTCTTTCAGGTTGTATATTGTGCAGTTTAAGTTCAACTAGAGAGTGGTCAGTCATAAATTCTGGTTTTATGTTACATGTGTCAATAATGTTGCAAAGAGATTCAGATATTAAAAAATAGTCTAATCTACAAAATATTGTTGGTTTTGTGTTTGAGTGCCAGGTGAATTTGCTTTCGTTTGGGTATACTGTACGCCAGATATCTAACATATTGTAGTTTTGAATTATGTTATTTAAAATGTTTCTTTTTTTAGGATGAGTATAAAGGTTTCCCTTCTTTGTATCTAATAATGGGTTAAGAACAGTATTGAAATCACCACCGACTATAATATTTTTATCTTGGTTATTAATTATAAAGGATTGTAATGTTTCGTAAATTGTGGAATCGTCAATGTTAGGGCCGTAAACGTTGATTAATGTTAGTTGTGTTTCATGTATTTTGATATCTATACTTGCTTGTCTGCCAATTATTATTTCTTTAAAATTATCGACTGTGATTCCTATATTTTTTTTATCAAAAAGGCAATGCCTTGTTTATTAGAATGCTGTCCACTGAGATAGATGTCTCCGTCCCATTCATCTTTTAAGGTTTGTGCTAAAGTATGTGTCAAGTGACTTTCTTGAAATAGGCATATACTTTTTTTTTTCGTTTTTTAACCATTTGAAGATTTTTACGCGTTTATCTTTATTGTTTAGCCCTTTTACATTCAAAGTGCATAATTTAATCATTTAAAGATGTGGAGGGTGATATAAATGATAATTTGTGTGTGCTTGTCCAGTTAGTTTCTATTTTAAAACATGTCCAGTTGTTTTCTATTATACGACATAAGATGTCTACATATATAAACAAAAATAGAACACAAAAAATAGGGATACAAAAAAATGAATATTCCATAGAAATGAAAAAGTAAAAAGAAATAATCACGAAAGTGAAAAGAAAAAAAACAATAAACAACTGGTCACCAATAGAGACTCAAAAATACCATATTAATCCTCCGAGATTATAAAGAATAAAGATACATTCGGAGCAAACTATACACTTCAATGCATCAATGAAACAACAGTTTACATGTACTATAAGGTATATGTACATTGAGGCAGGAAAGGTCACTAAAAACAATAATACAAGCACATGCGTATTGGATAAAAATTCTCAATACAAAAGCAAATATCGTTGAAAAGTGAATGAAAATTGAATCGCAAACAAAACACAATAAAACTTGTTTTGTATCGCCAAAACCATTGACCCGGTACCCGTGAACTAGATTAACATTTTTAATTTTACGCAAAGGTTTTTCCTTTTATGCATATCAGTAATATTCGTGCTCGTTTTGCACGAGTTTAATGTGGCAAGAACAGTATACTTAGTGAGAACAAACCCCATAAAAGATTAGAAAAACTTCAAGTTCACAAATAAATTGATTCTTTGTTACGGTACTTTATATCTTCATAGAGTTAGGGCAGTATATGTACTATAAACTATATGTAAAGAGACACAGAAGAAAAACAAACTCGCCAAAAACAATACAAAAATACATACACATGCCTATTGGATTATAGTACTCATTATAAAAACAAACATCATTGTAATATATTTGACATTTTGATATTTCGACCGATATAGCAAACTAATACACTATGAAAACAAGCCCTGAACTGTTAGCAGAACATAATGACAATTGTTTGTGGAGCTCGACAATATTAATCCGGCATCCTTGATCTCCATTAGCATTTCGCTTTTTTACGCGATAGATGCTCCCTATATTTGCATTCAGTTTAATCGGCACGTTTTGCACGAGTTGTATGTGGAAATAACAGTTTACTAAGCGAGAAGTAGGGAGACATTCTTAACCAATAATACAAAAGTATATTCGTACTATAAACAATGTGTAAATTGACAAAGAAACATTCTTCAAAAACAATAAACAAAAGTAAAATATGTGATAATGCATGTAGAAAAACAACAATATGCAGTATTATAACAAACATCGTTGTAATTCATTTGACAATGTGCTATTTTGAATGTTTATAGCAGTATAGACGCAAGAAAACTGGAGACAAACAAAAAGCACTGAAAAAATGATTTGTGTAGCTCGACAGCATTGAACCGGCGCGAGTGAATTCCATTTGCATTTATATTTCATGCATTGCCTGTTCCTTATATTTACATACAGCTTTAAGTGTGCACGTTTTGCACGAGTTTTATAAGGCCATAACAGTATAATAATTGAAAGAAACGTTTTAATTGAAGAAAATCGTTTGTAATACGGAAATTAATTAATTTGTTTTCCGTAACAGTATTTCAATGAATTTAAATCGTAAAATTATAGTAACTATACCCAACTCATATATAATATGTATATGTACATATACCCAACTAATTTATAATATGTATATGTACATACAAATGCAATAGGGAATAAATCTTATGTAAGGTATGCACTTAAACTTTGTAGGTATGTAATTACGCAGGAAAGTAAGTGCGGTATGCTTACATGAAGATAGGTATGTTTACGGGAAGCTAGGTATGTTTACACGAAGATAGGTATGTTAACAGGAATGTGGGTACATAATTATACAGGAGGTAGGTACATGAAATCATGACATGTTGTGCCAAATATTGATATTTGTATAAGTGAATGCAAACACTTGAAAAAAATGATCTTACTAAAAATAATGTTCATCAATGTTTTATGTACAAATCAGTGTAAAGCTGGTGATTTCAATACGATCGGCTATTTAAATGATGTAATAAACTGCTGTCATTTTAGGTTTACACACTTCAATTTTTTCACACTTTTCACATTTTTTTGAGTGTTAAATCTGTTTTGGTGATCGGAGAATAGTAGATGCAGCTTTCTTGTCGTATGTGGTGGTCTCTTTTTTTGTGGCCACGGTTTGCTTAGCCAGTTTTGATATTGTTTATAGTCCACGTGTTCATTGCGATCAATGCCCTTTTACCTCACAAACAGTTTGCCTTCGTGAGACCAGGCCTTTTCGACACGGCTTGGCTCCTTGAGACGCAGGGATGCTAGCACCTCGGCGTTTATTTTGTTCAAGTGTTCGTTGATGTAAATTCCTGTGCCCTTTAGTTGTTTTGCGCGCTTCATGACATCAATTTGTGTTTGTCGACGCACAAATTTAACTATCACAGCTCTATTTTTGTTTGGTATATATTTCCCGAGCCTGTGGGCGATATCGATGTCTTTGTATTCAAGATGTACGTTTAAATGGTGACTCATCATTTTCATCGTGTGTTCAGCAACTTGAATCGATGTTTGATTTTCTGAGTCAAATGAGAGGCCTGAAATGCATATACTGTTCCGGCGGCCATACTGCTCGAGGTCATTGATACCGGCCTCGTAAGTCTGATTTTTGGATTGGTTAAATTGTTTTAGAATGTTTATCTCCCGATCCTTTGCACTCAGCTGCTGTTTAAGTGAAGCCAATTCTTTTCCCTGGTCAAACATGTTGCTTTCGAGAATTTCGATTTGTTTAACAACGGATCCGAGTAATTTTTCTTTGAGGCCTTCGAGCGATTCTTTAATTATGTTTTTAATAATGTCTGTATCGCTTCTTGTAAGGACATTGCACAGTTTGGTGCTTATTTCGTCTAAGCGCTTTTCAATACTAGGTGATTCTGTTTTGTTTTGTTTGGTTTCATTTTCTTTTGTTGTTTTGAATTCTGTCATGCTTTTTTGGCCTGCTGTCTCTTTATCTGTTTTTTTTCTTTTTATTTGATTTTTTGCCCTGCTTGGGTACTTTGGGTTATTCGAAAAGTGACGAATCTAGAAGGCTCGCGTCAGTAACCGCCCCTTCGCTTGCTGTAGAGGAATAGGCCCTTTTGTTCATTTTAAGTTACAATACACAACACGTTGTTTTACACATCAGACTATTATTCAAGAACTGTTATCACATTGATGTAGCCGAATGGATATAATTGGATGCGGTTCGCCGCTTCGCAGCATTGGATGATTGTCGCCGATTAGAGTTCAATAGATTTGGTCATGCGTGACGAAGTGACCGACAACTCGGACGTTTTGGTCATGCGTGACGAAGTGACCGACAACTCGGACGTTGGAATGACCCGGTTTTGATGACACGTCAAATAAGTCCAATCCGCCACCCAGTGATAAATGCAAAGAAAGAACTTTTAATAAATAACAAATTTTCTATGGTATATTTCAACAAAGTTCCATACTTGCTCGTTTGCCTGAAGTCCACACACCTTACATATCCCTGAAGTTTATAGTTTGCACACCGATAACTTAACTTTATTCCATTTTTAAATCCATCTACATTTTTGTGTCTTTTCACTACCGAAAACGGAAGTCCATGGCATAACTTGCAAAATAATGAAATATTACGCATGTGAAAATAATTTGATTATAATTATTTACACAAATATAGGGATTTGTAGAGAAACGTAACATTAACATTAAAGGAAAAAAAAATTGTAGTTCGATTAAAACATTGACATAAATTCAGTTGAACACTTATCAGACACTTGCCACCAACTTTGTATCAACTGCATAATTGATCAATGATATTGTGTTGTTATTTCTAAATAACACGTTTGTCTTTATATCCATCCCAACATATAAATTATCAAAGCGCTAAAGGCACTGAATTTGTACGCTATTGCATAATCTTAGACGCGACTCAGTTTTCAAAATTATGTTACAGCTTTTTGTATCGCACGTTTGAAATGAACAAAAGCCATTCAAATTTATAAAGAGTGTGTCTTAAAGCACGGGTCGAATTATGGGTGCACTGTTTATCCTAATAGTTATGTAATAGAGATAACTTAGACAAAATAACAACAATATGTCTCTTTTTCTTTTGCAATTGGTTCCTGCAATGGCAACCATCTTTAGAATGTAGGTTTCCTTGCTAGATAATAACTAGCCTAGAATCATGTACATGTTGTGTTATGTGAATCTAATAATTTAATTATTTTCTTTAAATTATTGAGCAACAATTTTGCCGACATGACAAATTACATAACGTAGAAAGATGAGCCCCCTCTGTACGTTACTTATGACGTTATTTTGGTCCGTTATGACTCTTTAAGAAAAAACCTATAAAGTCATGGATAACGACATTTATTTTATTGCTAAGCACTTTTTCTCACGCATAGACTCGCATAATCCCAACTGGATCGATTCCCCAATGCATCCGTATCAGCGCAACTCTTATCAATTACTGCATACTTACTTCTTTTCTCGTCGCTGTTCAATGCCAGATTATCCCGTACATTCCATTTTAAATAGTAAATTCAAGAATTTCATGAACATAAACATTCGCCCTTTTTCTTAAGTAGCAAATTAATTTTTGGCATATGTGACAATTAAAAGATGTGATGAAATAATGTCAAATCGAGACGGGGTTTTCTAACTGAACACACGTGTGTCGCCTAACTTGCTGTTCAATAAACACACCAACACATTTCACGTGACGTTGTACACGTCTTCATAGTTTTCGCGCGCTTTTTACTGAGACAAAGAAACCGCAAAAATACACGAAGCACTTTTTATTTGAAGCTACAATTTGTTAATGTGGCGTTGACAATAAAATTCAGAAGCGCGTTTCGGATTACAAATTTATTTATGCCAATTTGAAAATTCGACAAAACAATTTAGTGGTATGTAATGAATTCAACTTTAAGTTATTAAAATTCTTTACGTCAAATATATGATTTAATTGTATTTTGCATGTAATGCGCAATTTTCACGAGAAGAGCAAATGTGGAATAAATTTCTTGCTCAGAAAAATTCCAGTGGTCAGGGCGGGATTTGAACCAGGGTCCTCTCGTTCACTACGCCAGCGATCTACCATTACACCACTGTTCCGACTCATCTATCGACTGCATAATTTTATGATCTTACTAAATGATCTTACTAAATGATTTTCTTTCTAATTCTTTCTAATGATCTTACTAAAAATAATGTTCATCAATGTTTTATGTACAAATCAGTGTAAAGCTGGTGATTTCAATACGATCGGCTATTTAAATGATGTAATAAACTGCTGTCATTTTAGGTTTACACACTTCAATTTTTTCACACTTTTCACATTTTTTTGAGTGTTAAATCTGTTTTGGTGATCGGAGAATAGTAGATGCAGCTTTCTTGTCGTATGTGGTGGTCTCTTTTTTTGTGGCCACGGTTTGCTTAGCCAGTTTTGATATTGTTTATAGTCCACGTGTTCATTGCGATCAATGCCCTTTTACCTCAAAAACAGTTTGCCTTCGTGAGACCAGGCCTTTTCGACACGGCTTGGCTCCTTGAGACGCAGGGATGCTAGCACCTCGGCGTTTATTTTGTTCAAGTGTTCGTTGATGTAAATTCCTGTGCCCTTTAGTTGTTTTGCGCGCTTCATGACATCAATTTGTGTTTGTCGACGCACAAATTTAACTATCACAGCTCTATTTTTGTTTGGTATATATTTCCCGAGCCTGTGGGCGATATCGATGTCTTTGTATTCAAGATGTACGTTTAAATGGTGACTCATCATTTTCATCGTGTGTTCAGCAACTTGAATCGATGTTTGATTTTCTGAGTCAAATGAGAGGCCTGAAATGCATATACTGTTCCGGCGGCCATACTGCTCGAGGTCATTGATACCGGCCTCGTAAGTCTGATTTTTGGATTGGTTAAATTGTTTTAGAATGTTTATCTCCTGATCCTTTGCACTCAGCTGCTGTTTAAGTGAAGCCAATTCTTTTCCCTGGTCAAACATGTTGCTTTCGAGAATTTCGATTTGTTTAACAACGGATCCGAGTAATTTTTCTTTGAGGCCTTCGAGCGATTCTTTAATTATGTTTTTTATAATGACTGTATCGCTTCTTGTAAGGACATTGCACTGTTTGGTGCTTATTTCGTCTAAGCGCTTTTCAATACTAGGTGATTCTGTTTTGTTTTGTTTGGTTTCATTTTCTTTTGTTGTTTTGAATTCTGTCATGCTTTTTTGGCCTGCTGTCTCTTTATCTGTTTTTTTTTTCTTTTTATTAGATTTTTTGCCCTGCTTGGGTACTTTGGGTGATTCGAAAAGTGACGAATCTAGAAGGCTCGCGTCAGTAACCGCCCCTTCGCTTGCTGTAGAGGAATAGGCCCTTTTGTTCATTTTAAGTTACAATACACAACACGTTGTTTTACACATCAGACTATTATTCAAGAACTGTTATCACATTGATGTAGCCGAATGGATATAATTGGATGCGGTTCGCCGCTACGCAGCATTGGATGATTGTCGCCGATTAGAGTTCAATAGATTTGGTCATGCGTGACGAAGTGACCGACAACTCGGACGTTTTGGTCATGCGTGACGAAGTGACCGACAACTCGGACGTTGGAATGACCCGGTTTTGATGACACGTCAAATAAGTCCAATCCGCCACCCAGTGATAAATGCAAAGGAAGAACTTTTAATAAATAACAAATTTTCTATGGTATATTTCAACAAAGTTCCATACTTGCTCGTTTGCCTGAAGTCCACACACCTTACATATCCCTGAAGTTTATAGTTTGCACACCGATAACTTAACTTTATTCCATTTTTAAATCCATCTACATTTTTGTGTCTTTTCACTACCGAAAACGGAAGTCCATGGCATAACTTGCAAAATAATGAAATCTTACGCATGTGAAAATAATTTGATTATAATTATTTACACAAATATAGGGATTTGTAGAGAAACGTAACATTAACATTAAAGGAAAAAAAATTGTAGTTCGATTAAAACATTGACATAAATTCGGTTGAACACTTATCAGACACTTGCCACCAACTTTGTATCAACTGCATAATTGATCAATGATATTGTGTTGTTATTTCTAAATAACACGTTTGTCTTTATATCCATCCCAACATATAAATTATCAAAGCGCTAAAGGCACTGAATTTGTACGCTATTGCATAATCTTAGACGCGACTCAGTTTTCAAAATTATGTTACAGCTTTTTGTATCGCACGTTTGAAATGAACAAAAGCCATTCACATTTATAAAGAGTGTGTCTTAAAGCACGGGTCGAATTATGGGTGCACTGTTTATCCTAATAGTTATGTAATAGAGATAACTTAGACAAAATAACAACAATATGTCTCTTTTTCTTTTGCAATTGGTTCCTGCAATGGCAACCATCTTTAGAATGTAGGTTTCCTTGCTAGATAATAACTAGCCTAGAATCATGTACATGTTGTGTTATGTGAATCTAATAATTTAATTATTTTCTTTAAATTATTGAGCAACAATTTTGCCGACATGACAAATTACATAACGTAGAAAGATGAGCCCCCTCTGTACGTTACTTATGACGTTATTTTGGTCCGTTATGACTCTTTAAGAAAAAACCTATAAAGTCATGGATAACGACATTTATTTTATTGCTGAGCACTTTTTCTCACGCATAGACTCGCATAATCCCAACTGGATCGATTCCCCAATGCATCCGTATCAGCGCAACTCTTATCAATTACTGCATACTTACTTCTTTTCTCGTCGCTGTTCAATGCCAGATTATCCCGTACATTCCATTTTAAATAGTAAACTCAAGAATTTCATAAACATAAACATTCGCCCTTTTTCTTAAGTAGCAAATTAATTTTTGGCATATGTGACAATTAAAAGATGTGATGAAATAATGTCAAATCGAGACGGGGTTTTCTAACTGAACACACGTGTGTCGCCTGACTTGCTGTTCAATAAACACACCAACACATTTCACGTGACGTTGTACACGTCTTCATAGTTTTCGCGCGCTTTTTACTGAGACAAAGAAACCGCAAAAATACACGAAGCACTTTTTATTTGAAGCTACAATTTGTTAATGTGGCGTTGACAATAAAATTCAGAAGCGCGTTTCGGATTACAAATTTATTTATGCCAATTTGAAAATTCGACAAAACAATTTAGTGGTATGTAATGAATTCAACTTTAAGTTATTAAAATTCTTTACGTCAAATATATGATTTAATTGTATTTTGCATGTAATGCGCAATTTTCACGAGAAGAGCAAATGTGGAATAAATTTCTTGCTCAGAAAAATTCCAGTGGTCAGGGCGGGATTTGAACCAGGGTCCTCTCGTTCACTACGCCAGCGATCTACCATTACACCACTGTTCCGACTCATCTATCGACTGCATAATTTTACTGCAGGTAATGCAGGCCTACGATGCTGTCGCTCATGCAAAGCGTGCACTCTCATTGGCCAATATCGAGTGTTTACAACGACGCTCCGCCCAGCGTACCTAAGCTCATACTGGCTTGCAAAACTCGCTACATTATTTGTACGCTAACGCGTCCAAATAAAAAACGGTTATTGTTTTTTGAAATATGCGTGAAACAAAATATTGAACAACGCACTAGTGTCGGCGATCAAGATATTTACTTTATCTCGATGCATTTGAAAGGTTTCATTTCACGGCGTAAAATATTTATATATTTACTTTTTAGATATGACAACACATATAAGCTGAGAAAAAATAAAAGCGCTCCTTACTTTTTTTGTCCAACGAATCGTCATATGTAACATGATTTGGAATATCTAAAAACAAAAAGGTTTATACTTTAAAACGAATAAAACATTATTAAATTATACATTTAATAATAAGAAAATAAGAAGCTTATGTTTTTATTTAAATTAAATGTAAAAGCTTTTACTAGTTTTCACATTTAATATTGACAAATAACTTACCATCAACTGCAATGTCTTCGAGTATTCTCCCTCGGAAGCCACTTATATTTCCGCTTTCCATCGTAATGAGTAGTTTTGCGACCTTCGTCTTCTCTATTGTTGAACTTTGCAGCCTATAAACGTCTGTGTGTATGTTCACATAATGACCTTTGATAACAGCAATGATTTTAAGTTCGGAGTCTTTCATATCAAGAAGCCGCAATAATGTATATTATAATTACTAAATAACCCTCATTACTTCAGTCAGACAAAACAAATCGGTGGAGAACAATGTTTTGCTGTGTTAACACTACATATAAATTACATGTATTTAAGCAAGAAAAATTGTCGAACTTACTTGAGACGTTGTTGCTGAATACTTGATTGTGTTCTGATCAGTTTTGCATATATCAGCCAATGACACCTTCCCGTGAAATTCCACATCGCTTCGCAGCCATCTAGACGTGTGATGCCCGTTTTTCTAAAGGTGAATCACATGTTGTTGTTTTTTCTTTTTTCTTTTCGTACGAAGAGTGTATAATTATGTGGTTAAAGTAATTTCGTATACAAAAATGAAAAATATATATGTTAACCTACCAACCAGAAAGGAACTGTCTTTTTTCTTGTCCGTACGAGATAGTGCATTGCATGAATCATATCTGGATAAAGAATGACGAATATTTTTCGGAGACCTCGTGTGGACTTGCCCAGTACTTCTATCACCTTCATTCAATAACAAAAAAGGGTGGTTTACCAAATATATCCAATCTGGATAGACAAAATAGAATGTCTATTGGACAACTAAATGTTATGAGAGCACCGTCGATTAATTCAAAATTACTGGCCGTTGGTGTCAAATTAAATCTTTCCAAATATACGTTGACGATATCAATTATTGACCCATACTTTTTTATAACTAACTTTTCACATTTAAAATACTTTTTCTGAACTTTAAAATACATAGAAAGTAAGCGCTACATTAATATATAAAACATTTTAAGCAAAGCTCGTTCGGTCATGTCGAGACTATTTGTGATCTCATCCGTTTCATCAGATTTCGATTGCGATGCCATCATAAGGAAATGAGGAACCTTCATTTTTTCTTCTTCAGCAATTCTCCTCTTGTTGAATATAGGTATGCGGATCATCACCATATGCGCTGTAAAAGTCCATAAGTTGTCATCAGGATGTTCATTTTTAATTTGTTTCTGTATATGGTCAGTCAGTCAATTTTTAAACCTTACAAGATGATCTGTAAGGGAAAGCTTGTCCGATTTATTAATTTGCCATTCACTTCTTTATATTAAATCGTTGGCGTCGTTTTGCAACGGAAGGAACTGCGTTGTTTCAGTGTGCTTATAACATGTACTGGAGATCTCTACCTTCGTTTCGAGCGTCATGAGAACATGTTAGGATTTTCATACTGTTTAGAACAGAACTATATGTATGTTTATGTATGTATGTTAAACGTAGTATCCAAGCACTAAAGCACTTAAGCAATTTGTAGGCTGTCTGATTTGATGGACAGTGATTTTGTTGCAGTCACAACATCGTAAAAACGTGTTCCAAGTCTGTTAAATGCAAAGTCTGTTATTTTTCTTCATTGAGTTTTTTAAGTATTCGACCAACGTTTCTATTATTGGTTCTTTCATTATCCAGAGCACTAGTTCTGTACTCATTGTCTTCGCCTAGGCGACCAACCATTGATTTTGTAAACTCACTTATCAGTACGTTATCCGTACAAATACATGGTATCCCTGGGTTTGTCGATCCGCTGAAAATTACATCAACGACTTTGTAATCATCGGAAACTTGTTTCACAAACGGCGAAAGCATTACCCTGGCATATCTTAAATAATTTAAAGAGGGTTGTTTTTCCTGTGGTTTAAACACGCAACTGGAAACATGCTCCCACAATTACTCCTTTATGTACAATCCTAAACAGTACTAACCAGGAACAAAGTCTTCAGCTGAATATTTGTGTTTACCATTTAGTCGTCTGGCAACAACCAACTCCCCAACTCCATGTTCAATAACCTATGAACCGTAAATGTTTTGAAATACGTTTAATAATCGAGAAACATTTCGAACAAAAACAATAGGCGGTTATATATAACTTTAAATTTCACTAAGGATACACTCAACGGATATATGTATGGACAGAAAAGCATACATCAGCCTGGATTGGAAAAAAAACGCTTAATGATGTTAAATAACGTAACAGTAAACTAATAAAGGTATGCTTATTGATTCAAACCTGACGCAACAGGAACGTAAGACTTACATCATCATCTAAGCTGCTACTGTATTCAACATCTGAAAATATTGTCAGCATATGAAATATTATATATAATAAAAAATATCAAATAAAATTAAATGAAGAACGTTAACCTCAATTCGAATTTCTTATATATGTTCATCACTTGGAAACCATATAAGTATGAACACATGCTGAATCTTCAAACAATCGTGAGCGCGTTATATTGGACACAGCCACATGAATTTGGACGCCTCGGAAACCATATTAAGTATAGACAGATGATAAATCCTTACGTTCTGGGGAGCGCGTTTTGTTAGCAGAATCATATAAATTTAGACACCTTGCAAACCATATTAAATATGGACAGATGAGAAATTAGAAGCGCATTATATTTCACATAACCACGAACATTCAGAAACAATGGAAACCAGTGTAAATATGGTCAGATGATAAAGAAATGGGGACCGCGATATATTGGGCAGAACCAGACACCTGGGAAATCAAGTATGGACGGATGATGAATCTTCAATAAATGGAGAGCGCGTTGGAACATAATTAACTATGTAAAGATGACAATCTTCAAGAAATGGAGAGCGAGTTATATTGGACTAAATCGTATTAATTCAGTAAACGTTGAAACCGTCTTATGTATAGATTGGTGATGGATCTTTAAAAAATTTGAAGCGCTTTTTATTGGACAAAACCACGTCAATTCAAACAACTAGGAAACCATATTAAATATAAACACGTGATGAATCTTCAATAAATGATGAGTAAGTAATACTGAACAGAACCATGTAAATTCAGAAATCATAGTAATTATGGAACGGTTATAAATCTCCAAGAAATGGGGAGCGCATTAACTTGTACCGAACCACATAAATGCAGACATCGTGGACACCTGATTTAGTATGGCTAGAACCCCCCGGAATAAAGGACACGTTAGAAACCGCAGTAAATACGGACGAACGTTTGACATTCTTTAACAGGGAAGTACATACATTTCAACGGAACGATATACGACCACATAAATCCAGATACCTTTAATTAAGTTTTGACGGAAATGCATCTTCAAAAAGAACAAAGAAGCTCAAAATGTCCGCAGAACCATATCAACTTACTTACATCGGAAACCGCACTAGGCGTAGGCTACAGATAAAGGTTCTGTTACGATGACACACAATATTCGACATAACCCAATACATACTAAGTACAGTAGAATTGCAATAACTCGAGCTGGCAATTTCTCGAAAACTGGCGATTACTCGAGCATGAAAGGAAGTCCCTAACATTTTCCTTTAATTTCTATATTAAAATACCCGCAATAACTCAAACTTGCGATTTTCGATAACTCGAGGATGTGTGCTGGTCCCTGAAAAGCATTTCACACCTAATTAACTGGCAATTATTCGAGGACACTTTCTCGTGTGGTCGGTGCTTAAAATATTAGAGTTGTGAAAACAGGGCAATCAAGCAGACAAAAACGCTTGATTAGGTGTGAAGTTAGTCGCAGTTTGACACAATACATTTCCATTCTTTGAGACGCTAATAAAAGCTACACCGTATTAATGATGATTAAATGATTACCAACAAACACTAATTATGATAAAATGTATGGTATAAAAAAGAATGAACGATCATTCTTATTGTTTAGTTTAGTAAACTGTAACTTTAAGCGAATTTTTTACATATCCTTTTCTTTTCCAAGCACAGTCTTACATGTAAATAAAGCGTTTGCGGTCAGAAGTTAAGCATCACCAACCAAAACATTGAAAACAAATGATGCCATGGATTACTCGAAACTTGCGATTACTCGAGCATTGAGGTCAGTCCCGTGCGTCCTCGAGTTATCGCAGTTTTACTGTATTGCAATTGCAAAGTACAGTACATTGCAAAGTATATTAAATACATTAAGGACGTGAAAAAATATTGTTTAGCAACAAGAAATAGAAGAAATAAAATGACCCTCATTGTCATCCCCAAATTCTGATTCCTCCGAGAACTATGTAGAACTGTGTGATGGCTGCCTATCTGCCAATGACTGATCATCCGCTGATGGCTGTTCATCCAACGCATGTTGTATGTCTACAACAAAAGCAATATTAAAGACCAACGTTTCATATGCGATAGTTTTTACCCCGTAAAACGAAACCGACATGCTGAATTCCTGTGTGTTATTAAATAAAAGTATTTACTTTGTCAATTCTATAGAGAAGAGTGCTTAAGATAATCAATGCAAAGGTTCTCGCAAACAATAATACCAAACAATTTTTCTTTCCAAATAATTTCACGCTTTAATTTAAACGTCATAACATGTATAATATGTGTTGAAACGGTGCTAAAATCTGCAATACTACAGCGTCAAAAAGGTATACACATATTATGTTAACATTAAACACTATTTTGCACAGAACACTTGTGATTGTCATGGTGTTTAAATATTGTTGTTATTTGATGTCGAACAAATAATCACGTTTCTATTTCAATGTGAATGAGGTATTTTACCATCCATTCATTATGAATCAATTAATGCTGTATTGTTTACTCTTTATTTCTGTACTCCTGCAAATCTTGCAATGGCTGCTCGTTCTTGCATCAACATGATTTTTTGAGATGTCGAGCCTTTCGATCAAAACTGACGTTGCTCTATAATGCTGCAAATGAACCTTTTCTGTGTGGCCCATGTAATTCATTAACCACCGCAGCTCATTTTCCTTTAGTTCCATCACCTGACACAGAATGTTTCATTATCATAAGTTGTTTAGCTATAAAACTATAGTTACATTTATGATCGGCTTTTGCTGCAAAAAGTAAAACTGTTATTGATGAAAGCCCTAGTCTTATTTATAAGACGCGCAAAGAATTTAGAGATACTTTTTATACGGGCTAAATTCTTTAGAACCAATATAAAAAGTAGCTTAATATTTGAGAGCGTCAACAAGTTGGACTACCTAAGTCCCATCCTTAATTTGCCAAATTATCATGTACCACAATTTTTTCCTTACAATTTAATAACAAGCAAAACAATACGATAACAAGTAACATTCACAAGTATGCTAAAAATATTTGTTTTTCTCGTTTTCACAGAAGCTGAATGACATATCCATTATTTTATAATTCAATCGATAATATCTGACATTTAATTTAAGTTTAAACTAACACACATTACATACCTGGACAATTGTGGCTGTAAGTTTCCGTAGATTTGTTGCAAGTATTCTTAACGGAAATATTAGACCTGTCTCATATTTCACAACGTACGAAGCTGCTCCTGCACGCATTAGTTCTATGCCTAGTAAAATATAATAAAGCTACGGTTCTGCAATCGCATATAAATCCTCATAAGTTGAGGTAAAGTGTCAAACTGAACCATCTGGAAACAAAGTTAAAGAACTTTGAGCAATAACTAAAAATAATGTGAATTGCACAGATGCTTGCCCTCTAAAGAGGTGAATGAAACGTAGCCGATGTGTAAGAGATTAATCAACCTTTATAAGTAATAAGTCAACAAAAATAACTTGAAGCAACAATTACCGAAGGAACCAAACACGAAACTGTTGGCTTCATTCTCTCCACATTGTGTTCTCACGGTGATGATTGCCAAATGGTTATTAAACCTCTTCCGGAAGAATAACGGGTACCTTTTTATTTCCCTTAAATACACAATTGTGTGTGTGTAAAATAATGATTTCTTAATACCAAAACTAGTTATTGACACAGTTACTAATGCAATTAACTACATTTTACCGTGAAATCAAATAAGTAGTGTCGTTCTCAATCAATAAGTATCAATAGTATTGATTAAATTGATCATACCGACCAGAAATATAATTTAAAGCGACGTATAGAAAAGGGGATCAATGTCAACAAATTATTTACAATGACTCCATTGATTCTAAAAAAATCTGATGAAACACGTTTTTCTATTTTTAGATATTGTAACTTTCGAATGGATCTCACCCTCCCGAGTTAATATCACTAGTAAATTATTGAAATAAGGTGATCTAGGTAATACGTTTCAATAAATACCTCACTATTTATTAGGTTTTACACTAAGTATATGAAATAAATAAACCTGCTCGTCGAAACCAACGAACAATATAAGAAAAAGATCAGGCACCTGATGCTTTTCAATCAAAACAAATTTTGAGAAAAGTCCCCTGAACAATTTTGTCATCTCTTTACGGCTTTACCTTTCCGCGCAATGCCAGAAGATCTTGATTCTGGAGAAGCATTTTTGTAGTGTTTTTAGTTCTAAGCGAAGACTTTAATCCGTCTCACTAACTGCTATGGACCTTCTTCTATATGTTTCGATCCTGAGTAATTAACAAAGTAGCTTTTTCTTTTTTGATCAGTTGAAGTAATGAAACTTGAATTGTAAAAATTGTGACGTGGATACAAAATATAATAATATGAAACGATTTGAACAGTTTCAGATATGATGTGATACTTCAAATATTACTATGAAACATACGTGTAAAAAAACACCGTGTGACGTCTATTATAGAGGAGTAATCGGGCTTGTGTCAGCATTGACAGTCGTCGGTATTCTTGCGGCGTGGATACGTCATTGATTTTGTTCCCTAATTAGGAAGTTTGATAGTTTTACCACGTCTTCCGGATCCGGAGGAGATACTTGCTTATTAAAGCGTTTCTCTTCAAGAAGGAAAACAGTTTGCTTGCGAACCTTTATCTTCCATTCTCTTTGAAACAGACTTTGCAAGCGCTTTCATTCTTTATCATCCCTTTCTGTCTTGATTTTGCCGCAAAGCCAATTTTTACCGCGGTCATTTTTGCGATGTCGAACCACATCTTGATGGCCACCGACGGATGTTCCATTTCGCTGTCACCAGTTTTCCCGCTTGCCGAAATGGCACATTTTGCGAAAAGGTCAAAATACCCGACATCCAAGGCATCCCACATTGTTGCCTCGGGAAGATCCATTTCTTTACGCAATAAAAGCAGGAGCATTGCAGCCAATCTCATTCTATAGCTGGCATAGTTCTTCCTTTTATTCGATTGCCAATGCTACTCATAAAATGGACTTCCTCAAGGGCAACAAGGTCAGATATGGCTGCATCCGTGATGGCGTCCTGGTGCATAATTGGAAAAACTTCAAGCTGCATTTGCTAGCTAGCTGTAGATATCACCTTTCCTTGGAAAATAACGTTCTGGATTATTGCCTCTTGTGTTTTCGTAACGTTTTGGTTTGGGCATTTTGCTCTGTGTTGATGATAATTTTCCCGCAACTCAATCCATTCAAAACATTCCGGACATTCACCATATACCTCTGATTTAAAGGAACCACTTCTCCTTCTGAAAATTAACAA
This sequence comes from Dreissena polymorpha, assembly GCF_020536995.1. Lineage (NCBI taxonomy): Eukaryota > Metazoa > Mollusca > Bivalvia > Myida > Dreissenidae > Dreissena > Dreissena polymorpha. Next base: position 105,187,767 of record NC_068360.1, read on the forward strand.
TTCTCTGATTTTACTTTTCATCACATTCATGTTGTGCTTTTGGTCGCCTTTATTACTCAGCAAGGCCTGTTTATTTAATAGCGAATGTGCCATTTTTTGATTGCTTTTAGATGTGCCATTTTTTGATTGCTTTTCGAATCAGTGATTTACTTATGTTCTTTTTTAGCTTTTATTATTGACTTAACTTCATTTTCGGATCTGTGTAAATTTTACAGATGTTTTTGGTTATTTGTCATCAGTTTTGAACAACAAAAGCATGCGTGCACAATATCGTATATTCTTCCTGACTTTGACTTGCCTGATGTAGCATGTTTTTTAATATATATTCTCCGGTGTTTGTCACAAAATACCTTTGCTTGTTCGGCTATGTGCCGACCATCTACATTATTGTCCAAAACAATCGTTGCGAGTCGTCTAGCTTGTTGGCACCTGATATCACCTATTTTTTCGCTGTCGTCTATGTCGTCCGGTTCTGATTGTTGTTCTTTTTCACTGTCGGAGTCCTCTTTTTCATAACTTTCCTCCGTGTCTGTGTCTAAACAGCTATTCTTATCAACAGTCCAATCTGATTCCGTCGAATTGGTAGATCAACTATTGTCATTAATATTCTATTCTGATCCCGACCAACAGGAAATGTCGTTCTCATCTGGTAAAAAGGCGATGAATTCATGATTGAACAATTTCATTAATGAATAGTGTTAAATGAAGTAAGATTCTTAATTGCAAAACATTAATAATGATTTGGAAATATAGGATGGTACTTTCTATGGAGTGTTATATAATTTGCGGATGAGGCACAACAAATGTACATATCAATGTCTATACACATATTCAGATTACTCTTTACAATAAATGTAAGTCATGTGACCCTAGCTTTATTATTCTATGTGTGTATGCTGTTTCGTAGTGTGCTGTTTAGTAATGTTTTGACAATTGGCAACTTGCCTTAAATAAAGGACCAACTTATTGTATATAATGATAATACAATACTGCTCCAGCAGCTGGAGTTTTACTTCTTTATAATGAATCAAATTCTTACATTTATAATACCACATAAAGACTCTTATACAGTTATATAATTATATATGAAATTAATGACATATATTGATAAACATTGTAACATCCATGTAATAGGATTCTAATCCGTGTTTGATTCCTTATAGGTTGCGAAAAAATCACTTACTGATTAGAAACCTTAAATAATAAATAATTATTTATTAACCTTCGCTGTCTGTTTCAGTTGCTGCATAAGACACCGTACTTTGGCTGGTTTATGGTTTGCAGACTTCGCTGTCCATGACGTCATCTAATTGTAAACAGTCGGTACTATCAAACGTACGTTTTGTATTCGCATATCGGTCGCATATGAATGTGCAAATGTCATAACTATGAATATCCGAACATGTTAATTATTAAAACCGACCATCAAACTTTGTTTCAAACATTTTCAATTAAGTATATGCAAACGATCTATAACATTATTTATATGCACAACGCCAATATGGTTGCTCTGTCTCCCAGAACTTGTATTGTACTGCTGTTTTTTATCACGCATAAAATGCATAGTAAACATCCAAGTATGCATTTGTTTCCAAATTTGCATATTAACACGAATTCTTAAAAAAGAAAAAAAAGAAGAAAAACATGAATGAAATCTATCTAAACATCAGAAGGACCATTATTTCGTTACTGCGGTTATTAAAATATGATATAATTATTTACGCACTTTCTGTGACAGTACTAGTTGCTGTCCACAACACGTCTTCACCGTCAGATTCCTGCGACACGTCCTCATTGCCATCGGTCTCCAAGTACTTATCTGAATAAGAAGACAAAACTTAAATATACAACATACCGCTTCCCATTCTGATATCTGTTTCACACAATCATACAACATAAGTAATCATAATGCTTAGAAATGGTTATATTTTAAAACAAGCATCGATTTAGAGTACTGTGTCAATACATTTTTCATTCTGTTCAAATACACTATCCCCTATTTTCCCGACCTGTATGCCAATATTATTTTTCTTCAGCTACGCCTGTTTGATGCTGTTGTTTTTTCAATACGAACAACATTTGGTGGCCAAATTCTCAAGCTTTTAACTCCAGAACACCTCTGAATTTTTAAATCACTGCACTGTGTACCTGTTTTACTTTTTTGTAGTTTTTGTGCCCTCAGTAATACAATGCTGTACAATCAAACTGATTGACATTACAAAACGTAGATACCGATGTTAAGTAATTCCATAAAACTAAATACGAGATTTAATTAGACATTTAGTGATTAACACCGTGAACGGACTTTTTTCATGAATCAAGTTATCGGCAATCAAACTACCAGATAAACGTCTTTAAATAATATAACATAAAAAGAATGTAACACGCACTTGCACGTGAAAACATCCAGATTATAAGAATAAGCCTCATTCGGAACTCAAATATACGCGAGGAAATAACACCTTCTTCATTGTTAAATGCACTTGAGTCACATTCATAACCGCATATTGACAAACGAGTAGAGGTTATTGTTATTTAAATGAAAAAGATAACTGCACTGATATACGTCGCTCATTGGAATAGTTGTAAAGTAGGTGAACAAAACATCGTTCCCTAAGTTCCAAACAATAATTATTAAATCCGAGTGTATTTTTCCTAAGACACGAAGTATTTCCCGGCTGACTTAAAACACAACCATGATATACGTACCTTTGCTGTCAGTACTAGTTTAGTGAAAAACCCGTTCGATTAAAAGTTATTTCATCAGATCTTCAAATATGCACATATGCTTAAATAATTTTTATACTTATTAAAAATGAGGAATGTTTGTGTTTATTAAATTATTGTACACTTTTATCCTCAATATTTACTAGAATAAGATTTTTTTAAATGGAATATACCGGATTATCGGGTAATGAATAGCGACGGGAAAAACAGCCGATTTAAATAAACAAACCTTGGCGCAATGCATTTGTAATTATTTTGAATCATTATTTAAGCTAAATTCATATCCAGGACAAACACATGATTGTATTAAGAGGTCATTTTTTTGGCGCTATAATAATGTCTTGAATGTGTTATCATTTTGCTCAAATAATGCGATTTGTGCCTCTGATTATATCAAAAATGGAGTAAACATATAATTCTGGAGTTTTATTTCGCTCGCTCGCTACAATGATTTGGGAGTCAAAATGCGTTAAACAAATTACAAAATGTTGTTGCTTCATTGGCCGACGAAGACGATAAATATAAAAAACTTTTAAGTAAATGAATTCATGACATCTTTAAGTGTAAAAATGCATATACAAAATAAACATATAAAATAAAACTCATTTGTTAACGCAAAAACCTTAACTTACATTTTCTATATGGTTTTCAGGCTTTGGCCTGAACAACACAGTTTTATCAGCTGCCAGTCCTGGCGTTCTTAGAAGCCAATCGTAAGTATGTCCCTATTTTCCTCAATAGGCATGTTTTTCTCCTTTGACATGTGCACGATTTTGTCGTAGTCCTCTTCATAGACCACTTAAATAACGTTAACTTGAGACATATTTCTGTTTTTGATGTTGATGCGTCGACAATTGTTTAACAAGTGATTTCGAAGTATACGGAAAACTATAAGTATGTGTACGAGTTGGTACACATCGCTCACCTGATATGATTGAGTCGAATATTTCATTTCCGATCCAAAATGAACTTAATTACAGGTTACTCTTAAACTTAATTTTAAGTTTTTTTTATTCAAATATTCTGGTCTTAGCGTGTATTAACTGCAATTAAAATTGCATGCTTTACATGGTTATACATTACCCACTGATGTGTGTGTGTTTTGGATGTGTGTGTGTGTGGGGGGGTTATATGGTACATATGAAAGTCGACTCAAGATGTATCCATATCTATCATTTACCCTTCCTGTTTGACTGATTTGTGCGGTTTACTGTTGTGAACAGGTAAATGTTGCTGATTAACAGAATACCGTGTCCATTTCATGGGCATAGCCAGTCTTTGGCGTATTAAGAGAAGTTTTTGAGAATGCTCCCTGAGCTCCGTGAATTGCTAGAAAGACACAATTTTCATTACGCCATCTCGACCTCAGACAGTACGAAGTTCAGTTCATAATAGTCATACCTTGTTTTTGTTTTATTGCTTTTTCTCTATTGTCCCTGCGTGCAGGTTCGTGGTCATCTGACTCTGTCACAAATAAGAAACGTAAACAATAAGGCCAAACAACAACACACATCATTTACTAATGGTCACATGTTTTTTGTTGTTGTTGATAAATCATACGATGCTAAAATGTTGCAAATGTGTGTAAATATATGGTTCATATGTAAAACATCATTATATATACTTTTCTCCAATACAATATCTTTCGAGATACTACAGCGACAGCACCACAACAAAATCAATAATTAAGCTTTAGTTAACGTTTTTAGTAATCAGTATATAATCCAAACTATGTTGCTAACAATTTAGCATCAAAATGGCAGGTAATATATTTAATATTTTAATAGTATTACTGTTTAAAGGGAATATTACCACTTCAAGCATGTTATGCACACACCTGAAAGTGGCTCTGAGGCAGCATGTTGCACAGTTGCTGCGTTTTCATTTTCTTCACCTGCAAAAAGACAATCGGGTAAAATGCGTTCTTTTTAATTCTACATAGATGTAAAAGCATATATCTCAGGAACTTTACAAACAATAACAATTGCATCACCTGTGTACGATACATAATGCAAATAGGCGATTTTAATATTAATTGATTACCTAATATTTCATTCACTGTCCGGTTAACAATTAGGAATAAAAGTTCATTTCTTACCATATTGGATAAAACGAGTTCAGAAATTGTTATAATGAACGAGCTTTAGAAAGGACTGTACTGGTCGTTAAACACGAAACAAACATTAAGAGTATATATGCTATTAATATTGTCGTCTTTACAATAGTCAATGTGTATAATATTCAAATAGATAATATGTATTCCGATTAATGGTTCATTCAAATTGGATAATAAAAAATACAAATAATTGAAGCATAATATATATATATATATTTTAAAGTTGTTAAAAGAATATTCGTACAAAACAATATTAACCATAAATGTACAGTAGCTTCAATCGAAATGGCATCAAGTCGTTTCCCTTCGAATTCATTAAGAAGTAAATTTTCCATGTCGATTAATACCTTGCCAAAAAGGGCTTTGTAATCTGTACACATCTGTGTGGAAGTAAAGGTTATGACCCATATGGTCTGCCACCATTTTCATTTCCGATTCGGTCATATCAAGAATCAAAATCACATAAAATTTGTTTTAAAGTAATTATTAAATGTACCGGAGCATTGTGTTTAAAAGAAAACAACTAATTTTTAATTATTTTAAACTTATTTTTCAACTTAATTATGACTTAATCAGAAATTGTTGATATGCGATAACCTAAGATGTATTATTTGAAACATGTTTTTTTTTAATGTGCCTGTGATTTTGTAGCCAATTATTTGCGTAAAGCTCGTGTCCTAATACGACTCGGTTCCCTCAGGCCAGGACACTGATTTGTCACTATCCGCATCGCTTCGAATCCGTCTAACTGTGTTCTGTCACTCTGTCTAAAATACGCATGATTGTGAAATGATTATAAACGACTTTTATTAACTAACACATATAAAATAACATTTTTTGTACATATATGTTTCATATGAAGAACTGGAACGTAATTCTTGTCATAATGACAAAAATAAATAATGTTCAGTTAAAAATGTCTAATTCTCTTGAAAATGCGCATAATTCAAATCAATTTTGTCCATGGTGCAATTGAAGGTGTTTGTAGCTTTGAACAGAAACGAAATAAAATAACTATTAAATAAGGTCCCTCTTCGAATCGTTTCATCAAGACATCATATTTAAACATTATCTGCTGTATATATTTGATGGACATAAACATACTTCCATCTATACAGTAGGCATAATTATACCTGCAGACGTTGAACGGACTTGTGCTGTTTTTTCTTCAAAGTAGATAGTCAAGGGCTTCAATCATGTCGGGCGTCAGTATCATATGAACTTTTCGGAGACCTCTTGTCGATTTCTCACGCACTTCATCTACCTTCAATCTGGAGGTTAAATAACTTTAGTATAAATACATGTCATAAATAATAGAAAATATTATCATCTATTTAATATCACGCAAAGTCATTATCATTATTTGACGTTATTTGAAATTGACATATTAGCACTCATAATGGAGCTGTTTCTTTCGTATAGCTAATGATAAAGATATATTTAAACTTGAGTGCAAACTTCTAAGATAATGACATGTATTAATATATGCTGACCATACATGGTTTTCGTAATTTAATTTTCCGCTTTAAGATTAGCCGATTAAAACCTAAGGAGGATAGATATACAGAAAGCGACAACATTAAATCAGAAAACTTACTACCTTTTAGATAGAATTCGTTCGGATACATCGAGGGAGTTATATATTTATCTGTCAACTTCGTCGTGCTGATGTATCTGCATGACATCCGAAACCTTTAAAGTCTCTATAACGCTCAAAATCAACGAAAATTTCGTTAAGTATTTCGTAAATAAAGTTAACACCTTAACAATCAGTGTTCCTTATAGCAATAGCCAAAATTTCAACGCTAGATGTGGTATGATTACATAGATTTTTGTAGATACAAAATGCTCGTTTTTATTTATTTGTGGCCACAATTAATTCCAGCGAATGTATCTATTATCATACGACACACGAACACCATTTTAGTGTTCATGTGTCGTATGAATAGATATGCAAAACAATAATAAAAACGAGCATTTTGTATCTACAAACATCTATTTTACCAGACCCAATCTGACGTTGAAATTTCGGCAATTTCCATAAGGAACACTGATTTTTAATAGGTTAAGTTTATTTTACGAACAATTGTACGAAATTTTCGTTGATTTTGAATAGTAATGTTACTTTAATTCTGAGACTTAAGTGATACGACACTTGTTAAAAAGCGCAATTCGCACAAGCGTAATCTGCCTAGTTTTCTCACATGCCCTTCTGTCAGGTTGATCATTTTGTATTTATTCAATCATTTCACCACAAAGCCATTCTTTCAGTGTTTTCAGTGTATTTAAATCTTCAGAGATGCGCTTTCTTGTTGGCTGATTTATATTCCGGAGCTTTTGCCGTCTTTTTGCGACGGACGACATTCTATTATTCCAGTGAGCCTGATAGATTTCTTTGAACTCTCTTTCCTAAATTCGCGTCATCTTATTGGCCATTCTGAATGGACACACTTACCTTTAAAAATGCCAGGTGATTAACATTATGTCCTAATACCAATGCAATTTGGGGTAAGTTGCTTTGTTTTGAAATTGCAATAATAGCTTTCACAACTTGAATAAATTTTGATCCTAATATCAAATGTTCAAGCGGAAATGGAGTTGAGCCTTGAATGTGCATTTCCTTCAACAGCCTCCCAAACGTTCTACTTTAGTTCTTACATTGTCCATGTCTTTTAGCCTTTGTTCTGAATCTCCGCCCAAATCACTAACTGATTAAAAACCTTAAATAATAAATAATTATTTATTAACCTTCGCTGTCTGTTTCAGTTGCTGCATAAGACACCGTACTTTGGCTGTTTTATGGTTTGCAGACTTCGCTGTCCATGACGTCATCTAATTGAAAACAGTCGGTACTATCAAACGTACGTTTTGTATTCGGATATCGGTCGCATATGGATGTGCAAATGTCATCACTATGAATTTCCGAACATGTTAATTATTAAAACCGACCATCAAACTTTATTTCAAACATTTTGAATTAAGTATATGCAAACGATCTATAACATTATTTATATGCACTACGCCAATATGGTTGCTCTGTCTCCCAGAACTTGTATTTTACTGCTGTTTTTTATCACGCATAAAATGCACAGTAAACATCCAAGTATGCATTTGTTTCCAAATTTGCATATTAACACGAATTCTTAAAAAAGAAAAAAAAAGAAGAAAAACATGAATGAAATCTATCTAAACATCAGAAGGACCATTATTTCGTTACTGCGGTTATTAAAATATGATATAATTATTTACGCACTTTCTGTGACAGTACTAGTTGCTGTCCACAACACGTCTTCACCGTCAGATTCCTGCGACACGTCCTCATTGTCATCGGTCTCCAAGTAGTTATCTGAATAAGAAGACAAAACTTAAATATACAACATACCGCTTCCCATTCTGATATCTGTTTCACACAAGTAATCATAATGCTTAGAAATGGTTATATTTTAAAACAAGCATCGATTAAGAGTACTGTGTCAATACATTTTTCATTCTGTTCAAATACACTATCCCCTATTTTCCCGACCTGTATGCCAATATTATTTTTCTTCAGCAACGCCTGTTTGATGCTGTTGTTTTTTCAATACGAACAACATTTGGTGGCCAAATTCTCAAGCTTTTAACTCCAGAACACCTCTGAATTTTTAAATCACTGCACTGTGTACCTGTTTTACTTTTGTGTAGTTTTTGTGCCCTCAGTAATACAATGCTGTACAATCAAACTGATTGACATTACAAAACGTAGATACCGATGTTAAGTAATTCCATAAAACTAAATACGAGATTTAATTAGACATTAAGTGATTAACATCGTGAACGGATTTTTTTCATGAATCAAGTTATCGGCAATCAAACTACCAGATAAACGTCTTTAAATAATATAATATATCCATCCAGATTATAAGAATAAGCCTCATTCGGAACTCAAATATTCGCGAGGAAATAACACCTTCTTCATTGTTAAATGCACTTGCGTCACATTCATAACCGCATATTGACAAACGAGTAGAGGATATTGTTATTTAAATGACAAAGATAACTGCACTGATATACGTCGCTCATTGGAATACGTGTAAACTAGGTGAACAAAACATCGTTCCCTAAGTTCCAAACAATTCTTATTAAATCCGAGTGTATTTTTCCTAAGACACGAAGTTTTTCCCGGCTAACTTAAAACACAGCCATGATATACGTACCTTTGCTGTCAGTACTAGTTTAGTGAAAAACCCGTTCGATTAAAAGTTATTTCATCAGATCTTCCAATATGCACATATGCTTAAATAATTTTGATACTTATTAAAAATGACGAATGTTTGTGTTATTAAATTCTTGTACACTTTTAGCCTCAATATTTACTAGAATATGATTTTTTTAAATGGAATATACCGGATTATCGGGTAATGAATAGCGACGGGAAAAACAGCCGATTTAAATAAACACACCTTGGCGCAATGCATTTGTAATTATTTTGAATCATTATTTAAGCTAAATTCATATCCAGGACAAACACATGATTGTATTAAGAGGTCATTTTTTTGGCGCTATAATAATGTCTTGAATGTGTTATCATTTTGCTCAAATAATGCGATTTGTGCTCGCCTCTGATTATATCAAAAATGGAGTAAACATATAATTCTGGAGTTTTATTTCGCTCGCTCGCTACAATGATTTGGGAGTCAAAATGTGTTGAACAAATTACAAAATGTTGTTGCTTCATTGGCCGACGAAGACGATAAATATAAAAACTTTTAAGTAAATGAATTCATGACATCTTTAAGTGTAAATATGCATATACAAAATAAACATATAAAATAAAACTCATTTGTTAACGCAAAAACCTTAACTTACATTTTCTATATGGTTTTCAGGCTTTGGCCTGAACAACACAGTTTTATCAGCTGCCAGTCCTGGCGTTCTTAGAAGCCAATCGTAAGTATGTCCCTATTTTCCTCAATAGGCATGTTTTTTCTCCTTTGACATGTGCACGATTTTGCCGTAGTCCTCTTCATAGACCACTTAAATAACGTTAGCTTGCGACATATTTCTGTTTTTGATGTTGATGCGTCGACAATTGTTTAACAAGTGATTTCGAAGTATACAGAAAACTATAATTTTGTGTACGAGTTGGTACACATCGCTCACCTGATATGATTGAGTCGAATATTTCATTTCCGATCCAAAATTAACTTACTTACAGGTTACTCTTAAACTTAATTTTAAGGGTTTTTTTATTCAAACATTCTGGTCTTAGCGTGTATTAACTGCAATTAAAATTGCATGCTTTACATGGTTAAACATTACCCACTGATGTGGATGTGTTTTGGATGTGTGTGTGTGTGGGGGGGGGGGGGGGTTATATGGTACATATGAAAGTCGGCTCAAGATGTATCCATATCTATCATTTACCCTTCCTGTTTGACTGATTTGTGCGGTTTACTGTTTTGTACAGGTAAATGTTGCTGATTAACAGAATACCGTGTCCGTTTCATGGGCATAGCCAGTCTTTGGCGTATTAAGAGAAGTATTTGCTAGAAAGACACACTTTTCATTACGCCATCTCGACCTCAGACAGTACGAAGTTCAGTTTATAATATTCCTACCTTGTTTTCGTTTTATTGCTTTTTCTCCATTGTCCCTGCGTGCAGGTTCGTGGTCATCTGACTCAGTCACAAATAAAAAACATAAACAATAAGGCCAAACAACAACACACATCATTTACTAATGGTCACATGTTTTTGTTGTTGTTGATAAATCATACAATGCTAAAATGTTGCAAATGTGTGTAAATATATGGTTGATATGTAAAACATCATTATATATATATACTTTTCCCCAATACAATATCTTTCGAGATAATACAGCGACAGCACCACAACAAAATCAATAATTAAGCTTTAGTTAACGTTGTTAGTAAGCAGTATATAATCCAAACTATGTTGCTAACAATTTAGCATCAAAATTGCAGGTAATATATTTAATATTTTAATAGTATTACTGTTTGAAGGGAATATTACCACTTCAAGCATGTTATACACACCTGAAAGTGGCTCTGAGGCAGCATGTTGCACAGTTGCTGCGTTTTCATTTTCTTCACCTGCAACAAGACAATCGGGTAAAATGCGTTCTTTTTAATTCTACAAAGATGTAACAGCATATATCTCAGGAACTTTACAAACAATAACAATTGCATCACCTGTGTACGATACATAATGCAAATAGGCGATTTTAATATTAATTGATTACCTGATATTTCATTCACTGTCCGGTTAACAATTAGGCATAAAAGTTCATGTCTTACCATATTGGATAAAAAGAGTTCAGAAATTGTTATAATGAACAAGCTTTAGAAAGGACTGTACTGGTCGTTAAACACGAAACAAACATTAAGAGTATATATGCTATTAATATTGTCGTCTTTACAATAGTCAATGTGTATAATATTCAAATAGATAATATGTATTCCGATTAATGGTTCATTCAAATTGGATAATAAAAAATACAAATAATTGAAGCATACTATATATATTTAAAGTTGTTAAAAGAATATTCGTACAAAACAATATTAACCATAAATGTACAGTAGCTTCAATCGAAATGGCATCAAGTCGTTTCACTTCGAATTCATTAAGAAGTAAATTTTCCATGGCGATTAATACCTTGCCAAAAAGGGCTTTGTAATCTGTACACATCTGTGTGGAAGTAAAGGTTATGACCCATATGGTCTGCCACCATTTTCATTTCCGATTCGGTCATATCAAGAATCAAAATAACATAAAATTTGTTTTAAAGTAATTATTAAATGTACCGGAGCATTGTGTTTAAAACAAAACAACTAATTTTTAATTCTTTTAAACTTATTTTTCAACTTAATTATGACTTTATCAGAAATTGTTGATATGCGATAACCTAAGATGTATTATTTGAAACATGTTTTTTTTAATGTACCTGTGATTTTGTAGCCAATTATTTGCGTAAAGCTCGTGTCCTAATACGACTCGGTTCCCTCAGGCCAGGACACTGATTTGTCACTATCCGCATCGCTTCGCATCCGTCTAACTGTGTTCTGTCCCTCTGTCTAAAATACGAATGATTGTGAAATGATTAAAAACGAATTTGATTAACTAACAATTTTGGTATATAAATGTTTCATATGAAGAACTGGAACGTAATTCTTGTCATAATTACAAACATATATAATGTTCATTTAAAAATGTCTAATTCTCTTGAAAATGCGCATAATTCAAATCAATTTTGTCCATGGTGCAATTGAACGTGTTTGCAGCTTTGAACAGAAACGAAATAAAACAACTATTAAATAAGGTCCCTCTTCAAATCGTTTCATCAAGACATCATATTTAAACATTATCTGCTGTATATATTTGATGGACATAAACATACTTCCATCTATACAGTAGGCATAATTATACCTGCAGACGTTGAACGGACTTGTGCTGTTTCTTCTCCAAAGTAGATAGTCAAGGGCTTCAATCATGTCGGGCGTCAGTATTATATGAACTTTTCGGAGACCTCTTGTCGATTTCCCACGCACTTCATCTACCTTCAATCTGGAGGTTAAATAACTTTAGTATTAATACATGTCATAAATAATAGAAAATATTCTCATCTATTTAATATCACGCAAAGTCATTATCATTATTTGACGTTATTTGAAATTGACATATTAGCACTCATAATGGAGCTGTTTCTTTGGTATAGCTAATGATAAAGATATATTTAAACTTGAGTGCAAACTTCTAAGATAATGACATGTATTAATATATGCTGAGCATACATGGTTTTCGTAATTTAATTTTCCGCTTTAAGATTAGCCGATTAAAACCTAAGGAGGATAGATATACAGAAAGCGACAACATTAAATCAGAAAACTTACTACCTTTTAGATAGAATTCGTTCGGATACATCGAGGGAGTTATATATTTATCTGTCTACTTCGTCGTGCTGATGTATCTGCATGACATCCGAAACCTTTAATTCTGAGACTTAAGTGATACGACACTTGTTAAAAAGCGCAATTCGCACAAGCGTAATCTGCCTAGTTTTCTCACATGCCCTTCTGTCAGGTTGATCATTTTGTATTCAATCATTTCACCACGAAGCCATTCTTTCAGTGTTTTCAGTGTATTTTAATCTTCAGAGATGGGCTTTCTTGTTGGCTGATTTATATGCCGGAGCTTTTGCCGTCTTTTTGCGACGGACGACATTCTATTATTCCAGTGAGCCTAATAGATTTCTTTGAACTCTCTTTCCTAAATTCGCGTCATCTTATTGGCCATTCTGAATGGACACACTTACCTTTAAAAATGCCAGGTGATTAACATTATGTCCTAATACCAATGCAATTTGGGGTAAGTTGCTTTGTTTTGAAATTGCAATAATAGCGTTCACAACTTGAATAAATTTTGATCCTGATATCAAATGTTCAAGCGGAAATGGAGTTGAGCCTTGAATGTGCATTTCCTTCAACAGCCTCCCAAACGTTCTACTTTAGTTCTTACATTGTCCATGTCTTTCAGCCTTTGTTCTGAATCTCCGCCCAAATCACTTACTGATTAGAAACCTTAAATAATAAATAATTATTTATTAACCTTCGCTGTCTGTTTCAGTTGCTGCATAAGACACCGTACTTTGGCTGGTTTATGGTTTGCAGACTTCGCTGTCCATGACGTCATCTAATTGTAAACAGTCGGTACTATCAAACGTACGTTTTGTATTCGGATATCGGTCGCATATGAATGTGCAAATGTCATCACTATGAATTTCCGAACATGTTAATTATTAAAACCGACCATCAAACTTTATTTCAAACATTTTCAATTAAGTATATGCAAACGATCTATAACATTATTTATATGCACTACGCCAATATGGTTGCTCTGTCTCCCAGAACTTGTATTGTACTGCTGTTTTTTATCACGCATAAAATGCACAGTAAACATCCAAGTATGCATTTGTTTCCAAATTTGCATATTAACACGAATTCTTAAAAAAGAAAAAAAAGAAGAAAAACATGAATGAAATCTATCTAAACATCAGAAGGACCATTATTTCGTTACTGCGGTTATTAAAATATGATATAATTATTTACGCACTTTCTGTGACAGTACTAGTTGCTGTCCACAACACGTCTTCACCGTCAGATTCCTGCGACACGTCCTCATTGTCATCGGTCTCCAAGTGTTATTTTAATAAGAAGACAAAACTTAAATATACAACATACCGCTTCCCATTCTGATATCTGTTTCACTCAATCATACAACATAAGTAATCATAATGCTTAGAAATGGTTATATTTTAAAACAAGCATCGATTTAGAGTACTGTGCCAATACATTTTTCATTCTGTTCAAATACACTATCCCCTATTTTCCCGACCTGTATGCCAATATTATTTTTCTTCAGCAACGCCTGTTTGATGCTGTTGTTTTTTCAATACGAACAACATTTGGTGGCCAAATTCTCAAGCTTTTAACTCCAGAACACCTCTGAATTTTTAAATCACTGCACTGTGTACCTGTTTTACTTTTTTGTAGTTTTTATGCCCTCAGTAATACAATGCTGTACAATCATACTGATTGACATTACAAAACGTAGATACCGATGTTAAGTAATTCCATAAAACTAAATACGAGATTTAATTAGACATTAAGTGATTAACACCGTGAACGGACTTTTTTCATGAATCAAGTTATCGGCAATCAAACTACCAGATAAACGTCTTTAAATAATATAATATAAAAAGAATGTAACACGCACTTGCACGTGAAAACATCCAGATTATAAGAATAAGCCTCATTCGGAACTCAAACATACGCTAGGAAATAACACCTTCTTCAGTGTTAAATGCACTTGCGTCACATTCATAACCGCATATTGATAAACGAGTAGAGGTTATTGTTATTTAAATGACAAAGATAACTGCACTGATATACGTTGCTCATTTGAATACGTGTAAACTAGGTGAACAAAACATCGTTCCCTAAGTTCCAAACAATACTCATTAAATCCGAGTGTATTTTTCCTAAGACACGAAGTATTTCCCGGCTAACTTAAAACACAACCATGATAAACGTACCTTTGCTGTCAGTACTAGTTTAGTGAAAACCCCGTTCGATTAAAAGTTATTTCATCAGATCTTCCAATATGCACATATGCTTAAATAATTTTGATACTTATTAAAAATGACGAATGTTTGTGTTTATTAAATTATTGTACACTTTTATTCTCAATATTTACTAGAATATGATTTTTTTTAATGGAATATACCGGATTATCGAGTAATGAATAGCGACGGGAAAAACAGCCGATTTAAATAAACAAACCTTGGCGCAATGCATTTTTAATTATTTTGAATCATTATTTAAGCTAAATTCATATCCAGGACAAACACATGATTGTATTAAGAGGTCATTTGTTTTGGCGATATAATAATGTCTTGATTGTGTTATCATTTTGCTCAAATAATGCGATTTGTGCTCGCCTCTGATTATATCAAAAATGGTGTAAACATATAATTCTGGAGTTTTATTTCGCTCGCTCGCTACAATGATTTGGGAGTCAAATTGCGTTGAACAAATTACAAAATGTTGTTGCTTGGGCGACGAAGACGATAAATATAAAAACTTTTAAGTAAATGAATTCATGACATCTTTAAGTGTAAATATGCATATACAAAATAAACATATAAAATAAAACTCATTTGTTAACGCAAAAACCTTAACTTACATTTTCTATATGGTTTTCAGGCTTTGGCCTGAACAACACAGTTTTATCAGCTGCCAGTCCTGGCGTTCTTAGAAGCCAATCGTAAGTATGTCCCTATTTTCCTCAATAGGAATGTTTTTCTCCTTTGACATGTGCACGATTTTGTCGTAGTCCTCTTCATAGACCACTTAAATAACGTTAACTTGCGACATATTTCTGTTTTTGATGTTGATGCGTCGACAATTGTTTAACAAGTGATTTCGAAGTATACAGAAAACTATAATTTTGTGTACGAGTTGGTACACATCGCTCACCTGATATGATTGAGTCGAATATTTCATTTCCGATCCAAAATTAACTTACTTACAGGTTACTCTTAAACTTAATTTTAAGTTTTTTTTATTCAAACATTCTGGTCTTAGCGTGTATTAACTGCAATTAAAATTGCATGCTTTACATGATTATACATTACCCACTGATGTGGATGTGTTTTTGGATGTGTGTGTGTGTGGGGGGGGTTATATGGTACATATGAAAGTCGGCACAAGATGTATCCATATCTATCATTTACCCTTCCTGTTTGACTGATTTGTGCGGTTTACTGTTTTGAACAGGTAAATGTTGCTGATTAACAGAATACCGTGTCCGTTTCATAGGCATAGCCAGTCTTTGGCGTATTAAGAGAAGTTTTTGAGAATGCTCCCTGAGCTCCGTTAATTGCTAGAAAGACACAATTTTCATTACGCCATCTCGACCTCAGACAGTACGAAGTTCAGTTTATAATATTCCTACCTTGTTTTCGTTTTATTGCTTTTTCTCCATTGTCCCTGCGTGCAGGTTCGTGGTCATCTGACTCTGTCACAAATAAGAAACGTAAACAATAAGGCCAAACAACATCACACATCATTTACTAATGGTCACATGTTTTTTGTTGTTGCTGATAAATCATACGATGCTAAAATGTTGCAAATGTGTGTAAATATATGGTTCATATGTAAAACATCATTATATATATATATATATATATATATATATATATATATATATATATATATATATATATATATATATATATATATATATATATATATATATATATATATATATATATATATATATATACTTTTCCCCAATACAATATCTTTCGAGATAATACAGCGACAGCACCACAACAAAATCAATAATTAAGCTTCAGTTAACGTTTTTAGTAATCAGTATATAATCCAAACTATGTTGCTAACAATTTAGCATCAAAATGGCAGGTAATATATTTAATATTTTAATAGTATTACTGTTTGAAGGGAATATTACCACTTCAAGCATGTTATGCACACACCTGAAAGTGGCTCTGAGGCAGCATGTTGCACAGTTGCTGCGTTTTCATTTTCTTCACCTGCAAAAAGACAATCGGGTAAAATGCGTTCTTTTTAATTCTATAAAGATGTAACAGCATATATCTCAGGAACTTTTCAAACAATAACATTTGCATCACCTGTGTACGATACATAATTCAAATAGGCGATTTTAATATTAATTGATTACCTGATATTTCATTCACTGTCCGGTTAAGAATTAGGCATAAAAGTTCATTTCTTACCATATTGGATAAAACGAGTTCAGAAATTGTTATAATGAACGAGCTTTAGAAAGGACTGTACTGGTCGTTAAACACGAAACAAACATTAAGAGTATATATGCTATTAATATTGTCGTCTTTACAATAGTCAATGTGTATAATATTCAAATAGATAATATGTATTCCGATTAATGGTTCATTCAAATTGTATAATAAAAAATACAAATAATTGAAGCATAATATATATATATTTTAAAGTTGTTAAAAGAATATTCGTACAAAACAATATTAACCATAAATGTACAGTAGCTTCAATCGAAATGGCATCAAGTCGTTTCTCTTCGAATTCATTAAGAAGTAAATTTTCCATGGCGATTAATACCTTGCCAAAAAGGGCTTTGTAATCTGTACACATCTGTGTGGAAGTAAAGGTTATGACCCATATGGTCTGCCACCATTTTCATTTCCGATTCGGTCATATCAAGAATCAAAATCACATAAAATTTGTTTTAAAGTAATTATTAAATGTACCGGAGCATTGTGTTTAAAAGAAAACAACTAATTTTTAATTCTTTTAAACTTATTTTTCAACTTAATTATGACTTTATCAGAAATTGTTGATATGCGATAACCTAAGATGTATTATTTGAAACATGTTTTTTTTAATATACCTGTGATTTTGTAGCCAATTATTTGCGTAAAGCTCGTGTCCTAATACGACTCGGTTCCCTCAGGCCAGGACATTGATTTGTCACTATCCGCATCGCTTCGCATCCGTCTGTGTTCTGTCACTCTGTCTAAAATACGCATGATTGTAAATTGATTTAAAACGAATTTGATTAACTTACACATATAAAATAACACTTTTTGTATATATATGTTTCATATGAAGAACTAGAACGTAATTCTTGTCATAATGACAAAAATATATAATGTTCATTTAAAAATGTCTGATTCTCTTGAAAATGCGCATAATTCAAATCAATTTTTTCCATGGTGCAATTGAACGTGTTTGCAGCTTTGAACAGAAACGAAATAAAATAACTATTAAATAAGGTCCCTCTTCGAATCGTTTCATCAAGACATCATATTTAAATATTATCTGCTGTATATATTTGATGGACATAAACATACTTCCATCTATACAGTAGGCATAATTAAACTTGCAGACGTTGAACGGACTTGTGCTGTTTTTTCTCCAAAGTAGATAGTCAAGGGCTTCAATCATGTCGGGCGTCAGTATTATATGAACTTTTCGGAGACCTCTTGTCGATTTCCCACGCACTTCATCTACCTTCAATCTGGAGGTTAAATAACTTTAGTATTAATACATGTCATAAATAATAGAAAATATTCTCATCTATTTAATATCACGCAAAGTCATTATCATTATTTGACGTTATTTGAAATATACATATAAGCACTCATTATTGAGCTGTTTCTTTCGTATAGCTAATGATAAAGATATATTTAAACTTGAGTGCAAACTTCTAAGATAATGACATGTATTAATATATGCTGAGCATACATGGTTTTCGTAATTTAATTTTCCGCTTTAAGATTAGCCGATTAAAACCTAAGGAGGATAGATATACAGAAAGCGACAACATTAAATCAGAAAACTTACTACCTTTTAGATAGAATTCGTTCGGATACATCGAGGGAGTTATATATTTATCTGTCTACTTCGTCGTGCTGATGTATCTGCATGACATCCGAAACCTTTAATTCTGAGACTTAAGTGATACGACACTTGTTAAAAAGCGCAATTCGCACAAGCGTAATCTGCCTAGTTTTCTCACATGCCCTTCTGTCAGGTTGATCATTTTGTATTTATTCAATCATTTCACCACAAAGCCATTCTTTCAGTGTTTTCATTGTATTTAAATCTTCAGAGATGGGCTTTCTTGTTGGCTGATTTATATGCCGGAGCTTTTGCCGTCTTTTTGCGACGGACGACATTCTATTATTCCAGTGAGCCTGATAGATTTCTTTAAACTCTCTTTCCTAAAGTCGCGTCATCTTATTGGCCATTCTGAATGGACACACTTACCTTTAAAAATGCCAGGTGATTAACATTATGTCCTAATACCAATGCAATTTGGG
The DNA here is from genome assembly GCF_020536995.1 of Dreissena polymorpha. Lineage (NCBI taxonomy): Eukaryota > Metazoa > Mollusca > Bivalvia > Myida > Dreissenidae > Dreissena > Dreissena polymorpha. Next base: position 105,207,010 of record NC_068360.1, read on the forward strand.
GTAAGTTGCTTTGTTTTGAAATTGCAATAATAGCGTTCACAACTTGAATAAATTTTGATCCTGACATCAAATGTTCAAGCGGAAATGGAGTTGAGCCTTGAATGTGCATTTCCTTCAACAGCCTCCCAAACGTTCTACTTTAGTTCTTACATTGTCCATGTCTTTCAGCCTTTGTTCTGAATCTCCGCCCAAACGGCATAACATGGACTTTGCAAACTCACGAATTTATTTATCGAGCATGTACAATTCAGGTATGCCCGGATTTGCCGACGTTTCTTTAATGCTTTGTATAAGGCTTCCATCGGCGGATTCCTGTTCGCAGACTGGTTTCATGAAGGGCGAACGTAGTACACTTGCATCCCGCCTGAATTTTGTCGATGGTTGTTCATTGTCTGGCATTAATGCACAGCTCATCATGTAAAGCCAAAGTAAGCTGTTTAAGAAGAAGCCAAGACAATACTGGCACGGAAGACATCGATCAGCCGTGTATGTGGCGTTACTTCCTGGACGACGGGAGACGATCAGCTCCCCAGATCCATTCTCAATAATCTGCATTTAAATCGACGTTAATCTTATAAATGATACGCATCACAAATAATAAATAAATGATGTGTACGCATTAAATACAATAATTTCAATTCTTTATAATAAATCAAACTTATTTAAATATATTGTCAAATACAGTTATAAGTATCAAATAGAGCATGACTGCATTGAATAAAGAATCAATGTTGTTTGTATTTAAAATAAAGAAATAAGAGAGATAATGTATTAATTGGTAAGTAGAGAGCTCCCTTTCGTATTGTGCTGGAAATTTCCTTAGTTTTTCAGTTATGTGGTGAATATTTTTATGTTTTGTGGACTGTAAATTTTCTGTTTCACCACATTGGAGAAACGTGTTTATTTCCAAATAAGAAACAAGTCATTTTAATAGTTTAGTTATTTAATATTTTTTAATATTCCGTTAACAAATTAACATGATGTAAATTTTAACTAAATGCAATAACTTCACTGTTCTTCACTGGTTCTTAACTGGTCAATCCGTGCTCAGTAAGTCCTTTATATAGTAAATAGTCACGTGGTTAGTCTTCCTTCAAATTAAGTTACTCCGACGGCTCTGGCGGCTCCGACGGCTTTGGCGGCTCCGACGGGTCATATTGCCCGTGGAACAGCACCGCCTTATCGACGGGTATATTGTACACACATATATATATATAACGGAGTTTACTCGCGTACTTCGAGACAAGTTCCAAATATTTTTGCCTTCGTTCTTCTGATGCTTTTGGACGCGTAAGTACTAACTTTTCTTCCGGCTCGTTAACATTGGATGGTTGTGTAGTTCGTTGAAATTTTCGAAGTAAATATGCGTGTAAAGTATAAACAACAGTTATGTTCATGTAATCCCTTGTACTGTCCGCTTTTTGAGTATACAGAGGAACAGTTACCGTAAGTGAAAATTACGATAAGTGCTCATTTCTATAAAGAATAAACGACTCGAAATGTAAATGCATATCATTTCGCATTATTATTTCAGTAACGACATAAAAGAAAAGGGACCCGAACGGAATTTTATTTAAGATTTAAAGAATGCAACTGACATAAAATTAAACGTACAAAAGTGAAAAAAAATATTTAAAGCAATTGTTTGGCTTTGGCCTGCATTTGAAACTGATTCTTTTTTTTTATTTTGCCTCATCTTAAATCATATTAATGTTTATAGTATAGTGCAATTTAATATGACGACAAAATAGGCCGTTTAATGTCGATCAAATGTAATTTTAAATAAATAATCAAGAAGATCAAGATACCGTAGCCTAATCCCTTTTCCTTCTGTATCTATAAACTATTTTTTTATAGATCGTTGAGCCAGGTTATCTAGAGACTAACCGCATACAACATGATATGAATACAGCGTAACACCGTAAACCTAAGGCCTCGTGAACAGTATAAATCGAGTCGTATCGGATGAATTACAAGTATTTAATTTAAAAATATTAATGCTACCTTTAAATCCCTAACATGATATGGGCATTTGTGAAAGTATATTTTAATAAAATTTATTCAGTTATCAGTTAATCGGTTAATCAATCGGTTACATCAAAATCAAATTCACTGTTACCTTTTGCATCCCTAAAATGTCATAGTAAAACTACTATAAAAATGTTTAAAAAAAAGTATCATCCTAGAATGTTCATTTAAACTGTTTCTGTATAATGTTTTTCAATTTGAATAAAGTTACACGGCTTACTTGTTTACTATATCAGAAGGCAAAATTATATCATAGCATGCTAGTTTGGAAATAAGGTCGAACATGTGAAACAAATCTGTAGCTTATATGAGTCATGTTCTGAGAAAACTGGACATAATTCATGTGCGTAAAGTGTCATCCCAGATTAGCCTGTGCAGTCTGCACAGGCTAATCAGGGACGACAATTTCCGCCTAAATTAGATTTTTGCTAAGAAAAGACTTCCGTTAAACGAAAAATGTCGTAAAAGCGGAAAGTGTCGTCCTTGATTAGCCTGTGCGGACTGCACATGGTAATCTGGGATAACACTTTACGCACATGAATTATGCCCAGTTTTCTCAGAACGCGCCTCAAATGATTCATTTTTTAAATCTTTGAACAGCGAAAGATATAACGCTATGCTTTATTGCTTAATATTCTAGCTTCCATATATTCTATTCACAGCCTTTCTTGTTTCAAATATGCCGATAAAACGTTGATTAGTAGTAAACTAAACTTTACTCAACGTTCAAAAAAAAACTGATATTAGGCATTCCCAAAAATTAGAGTTTTATAAAAATTTCTTATGTTTTTAGAAAGCAGTAAAAATCTCATTCGTGTACAAAAGACATGTACAGAGTTGGGAAATACCCAACCATTCTTTAAACAAACGTGCAATTTTTGTTTATGTTAACAATATTAAGTTATAACTTATCGTAATGAAATACGTGGAAAAATGACATTTAATTTATGATATAAATACAATCATATGTAGTTACCTTTACAATTTAGACGTATTTAAAAAATGACTTGCAAAATAATTGCTTGCTATAGATAAACAACATAATGATAAAATCAGAGAAGTAGATCTACGTCTCTGCTAAAATATACAATTGATAAACACCATAAGAGATGTACTAAATAACACAACGCTTATTTCAATAAGTGAGTATAAGAGGAGTCAGTAAAATTACAAAAAACTATAATTTTAAAAGACGCGTTATTATCAGAAGATAGATAGTCGACAGAAGCTTATTGTTTGTGCGTATAACAAATCAACTTCTTCCATAAAACGGTTACAGAAAAAAAAACTTACATTTTCCGCTGCCTTTATGATGCACGTCCGGCCATGATTCATCCACGAACTTAAAGGCAATATCAGACGGCCGTTTTGAACATGCACGCAAATGCCCTTTAGACTCATTCAAAGGATTTTGCATTTTGCCATTGTGGCAGGCAGTTAACGGGAACTTAATATCGTTTGGATTCCCCGGTTTCGGGATTAACAGATACTTTAGCTGACCGATGTTATAATTAACATATAGCCTGGAAGACGATCGCCACCACCTGGACAAGCTAACACCAACGTGGCGTCTATGAGTATAGAAAACACTTCATACTGTATTATTTGGATTACGATTTTCTAATCCCTTTAAGCACTGAAAAGAAATGTGTTTTATCATTTATTTATCTGCCAAACAAAAACGAGTGTTTAAGCTATCTAGAATTAGTATTTCGGTAAGTTAAACCCACTCAGACGCTCTCGTACGCTTCTCCCATAGAACTACGTGTTATGGTGGTATTAGTAGTAAGTTACACTTTCTTTTATTTCAACTACGAATGTTGATAAGTAAAATATTAACAAAACATTGTTTTTTCATGTATCTGACACGAACTGGCGTTTTAAAATTGGAGTTTTGAGAAGTTAAACACGATTTGCGACGCCGAGCGGGTACTGTAATCTGCCATGTAATTACGTATACAAGAGATATTTATAATATTCAACAAATCAGTTTGGTCATGTTTTGAAATACGTTAACACTCTATAAAGGGGAATTTGGTAAGCCTACATTTTGAAGCTGCCAATAGAAGACGCTCGCGCGGGTACCAACATCCCCAAAGTTACCACTTGGAATGGTGGTTTTAGTTATAAATAATACTTCTAAGAATACATTTATCGATGCAATTTACACAATATTTCTTTCACTTGTTTTAACAGAAAATAGCAATTTTTACGTTTATTTCGGCACGTAAAAATTGCGAAGTTACGGAGAGAGGGTAGAGAAATCCACCATGTAATTCAGTATAAACGTGATACAATTCATATTGAGCATTGCATATATACATCTATTTACTTATCAAACGTTATCATAGAAAGTGCACAAAACACAAAAATAAGTTTGGTAATTCTCTGAAACAAATTAACGTTGTATAATGGTGAATTTGGTACTTCTACATAGTAGACACAGCTACTGCCATTCGCGCTTGTGAAGATCACGTTTCGGCTTTGAAGATTGTATTAATTAATTCCTCCACCTAATCTCTCTGGGTACCGACTTTCCGATTTACATAATCCTAAATAGACACCTTTTAACTATATTTCATTAACTTTTTTTCGAAGAAAATAAACTAAATTTGTTAAAAATGTGAATCTAGTAATTCTTGGTAGAAGTAAGAATAGCAACATTATCAGAAGCGCAACAAAAACATGAAAAAAACGCCCCTAGCCATGATGTCGTTGGTGCTGCTGATGCTGTTTTGCTGCTATTAATAATAAATCAATAAATTAATGTTAATGCAACAAGCACACTTGTTCTCTACAAATCGTTGTTTGTGTATTAATAAAGTCGAAAGTCGGTCAATAAAGTGCGCGTTAAACTTAACATTATACAATTAGTGCGATTCTCTTAAAATTGCATACCAGCCTTATGTGTTTATTATCGGAGCATCGTCTCCATTTACCAGTGCTGATTTTCAGCTAATCAAATCGACGATACGGTTATTGTACACTTCTTTGAGTTAAAAGGGAATTAGTTGTATATAGAGAATACTAGGTTAGCGTTGAATACAGAGAAGATTATAACTATATAACGTCTGGCATTTTTACCTATGGCATTTTTACCTATGGCATTTTTACCACTTTACCTATGGCATTTTTACCTCTGGCATTTTTACCTACATTCTCTGAATGTAGGTAAAAATGCCAGAGGTAAAAATGCCATAGGTAAAAATGCCAGAGGTAAAAATGCCATAGGTAAAAATGCCAGATGTAAAGTGGTAAACATGCCATAGGTAAAAATGCCAGACGTTATATAGTAAAACAGATTTTTGAGCAATATTTTTTAAGGATAATGAGTATTGTACGAAAACAATTTTTTATTTGAACTTGTTCAAGTGTCTTACTAATACATTTAGACTGTAATTTTGTTGTTTTGTGCTTTATTCATTCTGTTTATTCAGAGACGTAGATAACAGAGACTGGAAAGTCACCCATTTTATATAATAAAGCGTGCCGAGTTCTCACCCGTTACGGGATTTCGCGAGACTTGAAGAAAAATATAGACGACGCCATTTTGGGTAAAAGCTACAAACTAAAGAGCGAATTTAGAGCGAGTTCTTTGTGAACATTGACTGAATATGTTATTTTTAAATTGCTGGATAATGTTTTCACCAGACCAGTTCAGTAAACAAGGGACATCATTGGAGGTTACGGTAAGAATCGTTACGAACATTACTGCATTTTTACGCTATTCTCGGTAAACACACGTTTTGCTCCAATTGCAGTAAACTTGTGACACATTAAACTAAGAAAATATGACCTAAATATTAATAAATTTGATTTTTGTATTAAAGTACTGATTCGGTTTAATGAATTCACACCTTTTTATTGTGATATTCTGTTAGATAATAAAATTACAAAAAAATTACACCAGATTTTATTTACCCCATTTTGCCGATGCATTTGATTTTCTATTTAAACTCCTCATAGTTTTAGCGAATAAAACTTCGAATATAAACTACGGATCACATCATATATGGTTTCATTTTAAAGTGCTGATTTGGGTTTTATGTCTGCCCATATTTTCAGTGTGATATTCCATTAAAGAATGAAGTTGTGCAAGTTTTAATTTTACCCTTTTTTTCACATACTTGCATTCAGCCATTTTGGTTTTCCATAGAAAACATGCATATTTCCAGTGACCAAAGCTAAAATAGGGTGCATTGCATCATATCATAACTTATATTTTTTCAAAGTGCTAATTGTAATTTATTAAGTCACATATTTTCATTGTGATATGCCTTTGAATAAGAAATTGACACCAAATTAAATTTTCCCCATTTTGTTGGTGCATGCTATAAGCCAAAACTTGTTTTAATCCAAACTCTGCATAGTTTTAACGACTAAAACTGACAACATGTTCTATCGATCATATCATCAATGGTATCATTTTAAAGTGCAGACTGAGTTTTAAGGCTGCCCTTATTTTCATTTTGATATTCCTTTCAATAATGAAATTATCCAAGTTTTAATTTGTCCTGTTTTTCAGGTATTTTCATTCAGTCGTTTTGATTTTCCGCAAAAACCTTGCATATTTTGCGTGACCAAAGCTAAAAAAGGGTGCATTGCATCATATCATAACTTATATTTTTTTAAAGTGCTAATTGTAATTTATTAAGTCACATATTTTCATTGTGATATGCCTTTGAATAAGAAATTGACACCAAATTAATTTTTCCCCATTTTGTTGGTGCATGCGATAAGCCAAAAATTATTTTAATCCAAACTCTTCATAGTTTTAACGACTAAAACTGACAACGTGTTCTATGGATCAATCATCAATGGTATCATTTTAAAGTGCAGACTGAGTTTTAAGGCTGCCCTTATTTTCATTTTAATATTCCTTTCAATAATGAAATTATCCAAGTTTTAATTTGTCCTGTTTTTCAGGTATTTGCATTCAGTCGTTTTGATTTTCCGCAAAAAACCTTGCATATTTTGAGTGACCAAAGCTAAAAAAGGGTGCATTGCATCATATCATTACTTATATTTTTTTAAGTGTTAATTGTAATTTATTAAGTCACATATTTTCATTGTTATATGCCTTTAAATAAGAAATTGACACCAAATTTATTTTTCCCCATTTTGTCGGTGCATGCTATAAGCCAAAAATTGTTTTAATCCAAACTCTTCATAGTTTTAACGACTAAACTGACAACATGTTCTATGGATCATATCATCAATGGTATCATTTTAAAGTGCAAACTGAGTTTAAAGGTTGCCCTTATTTTCATTTTGATATTCCTTTTAATAATGAAATTATCCAAGTTTTAATTTGTCCTGTTTTTCAGGTATTTGCATTCAGTCGTTTTGATTTTCCGCAAAAACCTTGCATATTTTGAGTGACCAAAGCTAAAAAAAGGGTCCATTGCAATATATCATAACTTATATTTTTAAAGAGTGCTAATTGTAAATTATATAGTCCCACATTTTCAGTGTGATATTCTTTTGCCTAAGAAAATTACAACATATTTTATTTACCCCACTTTGCAGGTGACTTCTTCAAGCCAAAATTTTTTTCAATCCAAACATTTCATAGTTGCAGCGACTAAAACGTCAAATATTAACTATGAATCGCATCAAATATGGTATCTTTTTTTTTTGGCATGCCAATTGAGTTTTATGTCTGCCCAAATTTTCATTTTGACATTCCGTTAAATAATGAAATTCTGCAAGTGGTAATTTATCCTGTTTTTCAGATATTTGCATACAGCCGTTTCGATTTTCCGCAAAAAAACTTTATATTTTGAGTAACCATTGCTTCATATAATAACTGATATTTTTCTACAGTGCTGATTGAACTTTATTTAGCTCCTCAGTTTCATAGTGATATTTCTTTGCTTAAGAAAGTTACACCATATTTTATACACCCCATTTTGCAGGTGAATGTTTTAATCCATAAAAAGTTTCCATTCAACTCCTTCATAGTTGTAATCACTAAAACTCAAAACATATACTATGGCCTGTAACATAAACTTAATTATTTTACAGTGCAGATTTAGTTTTATGGCTGCCCATAATTTCATTGTGATATTCCTTTAAATAATGGAATTGTGCAATTTTTAATTGACCCAGTTTTTCAGACATTTTCATTCAGCCCTTTTGGTTTTCTGCAACAAAGCTTAAAGACTGTGTTAAAATTGCTTTTTATTTTAAAATAATTATATCTCAATATGATTGAAATTATACAAAAATGAATAAAAAATAAATTTGTTACAAAGAAATGGAACTCATGCTGGCAATTCGAGGAGAAAGATTATGGGAAAATTTTGATTTCAAGCATTCTGATGACAGTTGACAGTATTGAATAGAATTAAAGCTCAATTTCAACCTGTGAATGTTAATTTACAATAAAGAAATTTCATTATAATATGAATATGGTTAAATGCCTCATTATTATTGATTTCAAAAACAATAAAACTTAGCATATCTCTATAATTAAATTATCTTGATTAAATTTAAGTGCACACAGTTAGGGATTCCTTTATTCCTTTCTTAGCTTTCCCAAATATCCATAAAAATCTTCCAAGGCAGATGTAAAAATTGACCCTAGTTACTAATGTTATGTAATATTCCATACAGAACTGCCAATTCAGTCATCTAGTTTATGGCTATATGGGTGAAATATGCATTATCAGTAGATAGATCTCAAATTTATTATGGCAGAGACAGTATGGTGCCAGATATGTTGACAGCATGTTCTATGGATCATATCATTAGCCCTCCCAAATTTAATCAACTTTTTATAGTAATCATGTATAATTAGGCATCATACTCATTCGCAATATAACTTTGTGTAAATTCGTATAAATAATAGTTTGTAGTTCAAACCGTTGATGAATGTGCTTAATTAAAAAGTGCTTCTGTTTTATAAGTTGAGGAAGGTTTAAATTAATTAATTATTAAATATGTGATTTAATTTATAAATTTAGTCGTGTAATTATTTATATAAGAATTTAATATTAATTATAATGGTTCTTGTTGATCAATTTATAATATAGTAAAGTAATTTAATAAGGTGGGTTAGCTCAGGTAATATTTAATACCACACAATACCTGGTAACAAGAAAATTTTTTGACTTATCACCAGGTATCGTGTGGTGTAAATGGTGGATTGGTTGTTAATTGTCTTTCTGTGAACTTAGGACGATACTTCTCTCAACAGCGCATTGTATGAAGACAAAGCAACTAAGTGTGGTTTGTCATCGTCAACAACCGAACCAGGCTCAGCTGCCGTTGGAGTCTGCCAAGTTGAGATCAATGTACCTATCAGGGTTGAGTGTTACATACTAAAGGAAGTGATCCAAAGCCATATATTGTCCATATGCACGCAAGAGACCTGGAAATGCTCTGTTTACATTCAGATCAAAGCAATGGCAAAACATATTAAGTATGAAAGTATGTGTAAATGAAGCAAAACACACTATTGTGTATGTATGTTCATTGTTAGGAAGTTGCTCAGGACCATTTTTTGTGGGAACACATTTCTAGTGATTATCTTTTTGCCAATTAGCTCACCTAAGCACAGTGTGCCATTGGTGAGCTTTTGTGATCACCTTTTGTCTGTCATGCGCAGTGTGTTGTGGGGCGTCAACATTTGCCTTGTTAACACTTTAGAGACCACATAAATTGTCCAATCTTCATGAAATTTGGTCAGAACATTTGTCCCAATGATATCTTGGACAAGTTAAAAAATGGTTCTGGTGTATGGTCTGTCATCATGAAACTTGGTCAGAAGATGTGTCCCTATGATATCTTGGGCAAGTTCAAAAATGGTTCTGGTTGGTTGAAAAACATTGGCACCAGGGGGTGGGCATTTTTCCTTATATGTCTATATATAGCTATAAAAAAAACTTTTTAACACTATAGAGGCCACATTTATTGTCCGGTCTTCATGAAACTTGGTCAAACAATGTGTCCCAATGATTTCTCGGACAAGTTCGAAAATGGTTCCGGTTGTTTTAAAAACACGGCCAGGGGGCGAGGCATTTTTCCTTATATGGCTATGGTAAAAACATGTCAACACTCTAAGTCACATTTATAGTCCAATCGCCATGATGAAAAATTATTATGTGATTATGGTTTTTCTTCAGCAATATTAATACCCTGCCTCAAACGATAATGGCTCTTATGCATTAGCTTACATGTTTGTTGCCTGCATAACTGCAGAATATTAGCTGTTTTCTTCCAATATGTTATTTGTTATATCAACAACTTGCTTAATATGTGTTATGTTGGATAAATTGCTTAATTTTTGTTATGGAAGGTGTATTGATATTTGTTCATGAAATATGAAGTTTTGATGAAATATTAAACTGTAAAAACTATGTTCATGCATTCTTTTATTGCACCGACTAAAATTGTTACTACAGAGGTTTATGAAGAGACTTTATCACATAAATGGTTGCATAGGCACCTCTGTAGAAGCCGGGACACACTTAATCATAATGTACATGAGAGAACATACTTTTCAAGTTTAGATGATGCTTTTTTACAACATACGGAATCCATATGTTCTTTTCATTAACTTCGCATTCTGGGCACTCATACACAACTGACTGAGTAAAGTCCTGAACAAATTAACTATCATAACATTCATCATAATTCACAATCACAATATTCATCATAATCGGTATAACTAGAAGTAAATCCAGATTTAAATCCTCGTCATCCCATGACACAATATCCGTTTCAGACATTGTGAAAAGACACAGAAAAGTAACTTCATAACTGGCTCGATATGCTTAATTACGGAGAATGGCACAGTATACGAGTCTGAAGATTTCTATACATGTACTCTAGGTGGTAATGTTATAATTGGTAAAATCGTGCATTGAATTTAGCGGTCATTAAAGAGAACAATGAACACAAACAGTCGATTAGAGCAGACCAAGAATAGATTCTCTCCATAAGAAGACGAATTTGGTCAGAGCTTTATTCAAATTATACTACACGTAAATGGCAGTCGGATTTATCAAATTTAAACACTGCAATTAAAATGAAAAACAAAAATATAATTTAAACAAATAATTATTAGTTGTTTGTCGTAAGATTATGATCGCTTCTTTATTTGAATTTATCGTATTTCAAAGGCCATCATTAAATACCGGTTATGATGGTGTGTTTTTTTCAAACTGGAGGCGAATAAAATCGCTAAATACAACAATGCGGCATGTTATTTATTGTAATTACATTAAAATTGTGTGATAGTACCGAATACATTCTCATATTAATAATACATAACAGTTTATTTGTTTCAAATCGCAAAAACTGAAACGCGAAAGCGTGTTTCAGGAATGTTGATAAGCGTATTAACTACCGTGGCAACCGACAAACAGTTGCGCGCTTATCTCGCCGAAACCCGCGACGGGCGAGAGTTTACCGATATTTGGTGACCTGCTTATCTCTGTTATCTACGTATCTGGTTTATTGGTTGGGATTTTTTGTTTCTTTGATGAATCGGTCATTAAAGGAAACTTGTTAAATTCATTGTAAAAGCTATTGGATTTTTATTGATGTAATGGAATCTTTAGATTTTTGAGGATAATAAATTATTAAAGCAATGTGACAAACAAGCAGGGTTTTGATGGTGATTATGTTTACATTTATTTTTAAATGAGGCATGTACTGATACGTCTAGCTAATTACAGCATTTAAACTTAGATATAAAGATTAATATAAAGATTTTGAAGAGAGTAATTTTTTCCCCCACAACTAAAATTTTGTACATAACATCTAACTGTATTTTTTTCTTTATCAATTGCGGATTTAAAAAATTCACTTAACTTTGTTAAAACAGAAAGAGCTTTCTCTTACATCATTCATTCTCACAAGTCATATATTTGTACAAAATGCATAAACATTTTTTGGTGTTATTTTGATGCATGTGTATTGTGTATTTATTATTATGGTTGTTTGATGTTTAGCTGTATATGCTTATGTCGCAAATAAACTCGCTGTTCTGTTCTGTTAACTTTATAATATTGGGATTTATTGTGCTCGAATTAAAGTCAGGGGAAGTCTACATTGTGTATAAGCAACCTGCTGAGTTGATCACTATCTTATTAGCTCAATACACAGGCACCTGGCTACTGTACTGGAAAAATTGGATTTACTGCCAAAATAACTGATTTCATTTATTGCTAAATTGTTGTGTACCTTAAAAAAACTTCAATTAATAGTAAACGCTCTACCATTGTCTTATATTTATACCGTTTGAAATATTTAATGACAATAATTGCAAGCGTCTGTTTTATTTACCATTATTATTTTAAATACGCGTTCAATGGCAAATAATACAGGTAAAATCATTATTTGATGTGGATATCAGTACAGTTAATACATGTTAATAAATGTCTATATATTCTAACCATAGCATACGCAATTGTATAATTCCGAACTAATATTATTTACTTAAATATGATCTAGCTAGAATCAACATCAACATTGATCAACATCACCGTTGTACTTTTTATTTAGTTTTCAGTAATCTGTCCTTGAAATAGAGGTAGCCTAATTAAAGACAGCGCTAAGTGTGAAAGTGGAGATTAAGAAATAAGATCTATTGCATCGCACTGGCGGTATAGCATGTAGTTTTAAATAAGACACATTTAAGACATGGATAAAATACAAATATGACACATATGAATCTTTCATTTCTTCAAAAAATAAGCACGTAGTCACATATAAATAAGACACATTTAAGACACAGAAACAATATAAATAAGACACATTTGAATCTTTCATTTCTTAAAAAAAGCATGTGAATCTTTAGTAATACATGTATTACTGACACATTATTCTCAAACAACATGTTTCATTAAAAAAAAGGTTCCGTAAAATACTCAATATCCTTTAACAATGAATTTAACAAGTTTTCTTTAATGACCGATTCATCAAAGAAACACAAATTTCCAACCATTAACAACATGTTCAATTAAAAAAAAATTGTTTCATTACAATACTCAATATCCTTAAAAAAATATTGCTCAAAAATCTGTTTTACTATATAACGTCTGACATTTTTACCTACGGCATTTTTACCTATGGCATTTTTACCAATTTACCTCTGGCATTTTTACCGCTGGCATTTTTACCTCTGGCATTTTTACTTATGGCATTTTTACCTCTGGCATTTTTACCGCACACCAGAAATTAATCGATTTAAACACCATAAAACCACCGTATTTTCTCTCACATTCTAAATTTTCTTACATTTCCTTTTTAAGCCAAAATATTTATTTTTTCATGATTCTAAATTTTCGGACATACGGATTTTCGTACAGTCAGTTAAACAGCGCTATTTTATCAGATTTTGGCCCTGTTTTTGCTTATCTGATGACCCTTCGATCATGCATTTTTACAACCGGATTAAAGTAATAAAACAGAATCATGCCTAAGGGCAATCGACCATTACATTTGCGTACTTGGGTAAATTACCTTGTAAACCTCTAATAAGCAATGGTTCCTTCCAACAGCGTTTGAAATGATATCGTATTAAGAAAGCCAAACGTTTATTGTTTTTACTTTTTATATATTATTTCAGTTGATTGCAAAGCTGTTAAGTTGTATTTTTAAAGTAAAGAACGAAGGGAACAACAGAATAAAATTATGTACATTGATGTATTATTTCTACTTCAATTAAATAATTGACAAACAAACATAACACACTTGTCTCTAAATATTTTTCGTATTTAAATTTTCCAACACGAAAAACAATATCTTTAAGTGACCGGAAACTTATATTTATTACGGCATATAGTAAAAGCAGAGTTGTCTGAACCATAAGTAAAATAAAATTTAAAAAAATGACACAGCTTATTTTTCCCTCAAGTGTTAATGATAATATGGATAAACAATTAAAAATACATAAAGTCAATTGTGTTGATTACTCGTCATTGAAATATTGCAATGCCAATTATAAGACATCTGATTAAAAACAAAATGTATGGTGGAATACCTAATCTGGAAATACAAACTAATGATACTATTAATGCAACAACAACAATCACATCTTTTCAAGCGCAATCAGAAAACTGCTACAGCTTTGTATTAACAAACATAAATATGTTTGTGCTTATAGATTTAGATAAACTTCAAATCTTTAAGCGTGCTATGAATTGAATATAATTTATATTTAAAAGTTTTGCTACTCTGTTGATAACTAGCAACAGCAAAAAGGAAGATACCATTTTTTATCATCTAATTTTATTTATATTTCTTTGTTTATTTCTTTATGATCACAAGAATTGTTTGTATAACAGAGTGTGTCTAGATATACCGGTACCCTTATCAATATTTTAATGAATTGCAATAAAGCGTAGAAATTAAACAGGCCCTAATACAGACACCATTTTTATCGAAATACGATT
>NC_068360.1:105223944-105308944 GCF_020536995.1 Dreissena polymorpha
CCTCCCTTAAGCCTATCGGAATATAAAAAATACGTATATAAACAAAACGCGTTCCTTGCATAAGTGATAATAAAGCGCGTGCCCGTGCCACTCGTCCTCCAAATACTTACTAAATATAGTACAACGTATCTACAATCATTGCGACTAACTCAAACCTCAGTAAATAAGTAACCAGGATAAATATACGTTTAGGTAATTAAGGTATAAAACATACATATAAAAATTTACATGTTCCCTGTCTGCCAAACCCGATCCATGGACTATAGCCACAAGAGGTTCCTATGTACCTATGTAGCCGGATTGCGCCCTCAGAGCGCCCAACACCGACACAGATCACGCTACTCTCCGGTCAAACACAATACTACATAGGACTGCTGCCTTTGTCACCATATTATCAGAATCATTAACTTGCAAAATGCAAAATGGAAACTTTCAACTGTCCTTTCACTTCATACATAAGCCTAATTATGATCGTTTATCGGAGTAACGGTGATTTCGATATCCGAGCCTTAAAAAGGTAGAATTACCGAAATTCCCGTTCTTACACGTTGTAGCATGGATCGGGTATTGAACACGATACACGTGTGTATTAGCACCCTACTGTAGTCCCGGCGGGGTGCTCGTTATCAACTGCATCAATACACCGGTAAGCAACCAGGGGGATATCATATGAAAAAAGAACTATCATGCATGTTTGATGTGTTAAAGTGTGTCACAAAATTTCCCTAACTGCCGATGTCGGCTATAATTTCGGTATAAACATGCAAAGAAATTAACATATATATAATGTTATTGCCGGTATGTTATTGGACATTTTGTATGTCAAATGTTCATTATTTGTATTAAAATTAAGACGATGCTTATTTGCCAGAAAGCGTTTATTTCAAATTCAAAACAAGCAATAATCATACATAATACCAAAAAATAAAACTAACAAAATGACAACAATCTCGCTTAACGCAACGTTCAGTGGCACGCGCACTTAACAAAATTATTGCAACAAATGCAAGCTGTAATTAATATGTGACTACTTGCTATACAACCAGTATCATGCGAAAATTGATCTTATTTAATTGTGGTTCCCTCTTTGAATTTATGTTGCCTGTCGACTTTTAGAATAATGTGTAAGTAAGAAATGTATTGCTTGCTCTACAACCAGCATCATGCGAAAATGGATCTTATTTAATTGTAAATCCCTCTTTGAACTTAAGTTGTCAGTCGACTTTAAGAATAATGTGTCAGTAATAAACGTTTTTCTTCAGTTTCACATGTGTTTTTTTAAGAAAATTTAGTGAAAGATGCAACTGTGTCTTATTTATTTTTTTCTGTGTCTCCAATGTATCTTATTTATATGTGACTGTGTGCTTATTTTTTTTCAAGAAATGAAAGATGCAAATGTGTCTTATTTTAATTTTATCCATGTCATAAATATGGCTTATTTGTATAAGATAAAATGATATACTGCCAGTGTCATGCAAAAAAGGATCTTATTTCGTAATATCCACATTCATGCTTTGTTCTTTATTAGCACCGTCTTTAATTAGGCTATCTCTATTTAAAGTACAGATTACTGTGAACTTAATAATTGTGCAACGGTGATTTTGATCCATTATCGTTGTTAATTTAAAATGTAGACAACAAGTTAGCAATTAATGAAATCAGTTATTTTGGAAGTAAATCTATTTTTTTCTGTGCAGTAGCCAGGTGGATGTGTATTGAGCGGATAAAATAGGGATCACCACAACAGGTTGCTAATACACAGTATAGACTTCCCCTATTATTGTATTTGTTATTTACCTGATTGGAATAAATAAAGTGTCAAAGACCATTTCATGTGAAAAGCAGGATTTCTGACATAATTTCAATCGTTTTGCTTTTATACACAATTTCATGGAACAATCAATATATTGACGCGATGGAACACAATTTATAAATCAAGCTGACAGTATAGTATCAGTTTTTAATAATGTGTAATTTAATTCGCATCTCTCCCTTAACTCGTTCAATGACACGTGAACTTATAACAATAATAAAACATCACGTGCATCATAAAATATTTTTTTTAATTATGAAAACATATTATATGTTCTACATGGTTTTGTTTAGTTTTTTTACTCAACCAGAGAGACATTTTAAACATTGTTATATATAAAGCGCTTTACTTTTCTACATTACATAAAGATATATTGATTTTTTTGTTAAGTGTACGTGCTTGACATATTTATAAAATAGCAGTGTTTATTTTTGTAATAAAATCGAAAATTGACATTTAATTTGATGCAATCCACATGTTTAGCGGCCAAGCGCAGTATTCCGCTCTCGGCGGCCGATGGTGTATTGCCATATATACAATGAAAAGCTGTGTTTCTGACATAATTTCAATCGTTTTGTTGACGCGGAAGTGCTTTTTGGTGGCCTTAATTTAAACCTAAATCAGTATTGTTTTACACTTGAAGGTTTGTACAGCGGGGATTTCGGGACCGGCGCGGGTTTATGTGCTTGTTAAGAATTACCGAAATCCCCGCTAAGAGGCAACATATGCTGATTTATGCTTTGATTAAACATTGATAACTAAATTGCAAAAGTGTATAGCATATTGTAAATAAGGTAGTACGATATCATTTGTTTCATCTGATTTGTTTGGAAAATACTTTCTGAAGACTTATTATTACTATGTCATGTTATATTTACATATACTTTTGTGTAACCAATGTTTTAAATGTACATTTTACCTTTTTTACATTCGTTTACACATTTTCACATTAATAAACTATTTAATAATGGAAAAGTATTCTGATAAGAGTGTTTTAATGATTAACACTAATATGATTGTGTGCAAATAAACATTAATGCAAAGCCAAAACCCAAACATAATGACATATAGACCCTTTAAGGCGTAATATTGGGGATTGGCGTTAACATGGGTGATTTCGGCTCTGGGCGTACGAATGTAGCAGTACCGAAATCCCCACTAATTATTTTCCAAAAGAAGTATCCGAATGGGAGATAATACATGTCACTGGTTGCTAATAAAAAAAAAAACACTATAATAATTTTGTTGACACTTGAAGGTTTGTACAGCAGGATTTCGGTACCGGAGCGCGTTTAAGTTCTTGTATAGAATTACCGAAAACCCTCACTTAGAGGCAACTTAATGCTGTCAAGAGTGCTTAATAATTAACATTAATATCATTTTTTTGCACCTTAACATTCATGTGAAGTCACAAACCATTCATACAGATGACCTATTGACCCTTTAAGGCGTAAATATGGGGATTTCGATACTAGGCGGGCGAATGTAGAATTACCGAAATCCCCGCTATAAGTTTAGCTGCACTTTTAGTTTTAGTTTTTTGTGTAAGTAAGCTTTATGCAATATATACAATCTACATAACATCCAATAGCATATAACAGGCACCATATGTATATGAGAAACAACAACAAAATATTTCTTAAACATAAACGTCAAGTATTACTGAACTTTTTGAAAGAACTTATTTACCACGGCCGGAGTTCATAAAGCTCATTGGGATAGTCTTAACCTTAGTTCTTCTGCAATTTTCCGATGCTGGTAATTTGCAAAGAAACACTTAACATCTGAGCAATACAAAAAAACATGAAAAAATAAACATACTCAAAATTAAATATTATTTCACGCTTTGAAATTACTATTTTTCAAGATATTTAATATACATGTACATGTACACGGTAGCGGTAAAGTGTATTTGTCTACGACCGGCCGCTCCCGATGTCAGACGCTGAAATCACGAATAAGACTTAATTATTTTATATTATGACAACGTTTAACTATTTTAAACTGTTAGTATTTTGTTACAATATAGCGTGTCTTTTTTATTCGAAAGATCATTTTTATAATTAAGGGGTGTCAATAGTCAAACTTATTCCGGAAATCGTATTTGAGCCGTCAAGGATCGATTTTGAGATCAATGTAAATGTTAAAGGGGATTGGGGCGTAGTGACAAATTCGTTCGAGTGCGCGATCATTTGAGAAGAAATGATGTTGACACCGATTTTCCCTGGTCTTTTATTATTGATTTCTGATAAATTAGCTGCCGTCACGGACATGAACTTAACTGACGAAACCTCTTCGCTACTTTTCGAAAATCTTACAATTGCAAATATCCGCCATCTTGAAAATTAAAATGATCGATTAGCAAATTAAATCACTGCAGTAGCGCATTGTAAACGCTATGTTTACCATATTATATATATATATATATATTGCTCATTTGCTAGATTACTGGTGACTGGTTTTAATTTTCTTAAGTCAAACGACATGCATATTTCATTTTATGTGCAAAAGACGTATCTCAATATGTTTTCGGACATTCATTGTCCGATACGATATGGTTCGACGATTTAATTTATTTTTGACGTTGTTAATTACATAGAATGACATATGCACATGCATAAAATTCCGCATGTACTCACCAGGAATAGCAACTAGAAGACTGCAATAAAACAATTAGCCACGGCTCGGGCGGCTGATCTCCCTTTCATCCCTGTAAGGAACCTACTTTCGCAGACTCACGGTTTTATTTTCCAGATTGTAAACAATTGACATCCCTGAATAAAAATTAATATCCTCAATTTTGATCTCTAATGTGCTGACTGAAGTATTGTCCTTGACTGGAACTACTGTCGATAATGTGTATTTGAGATTGAAACACGCCTTTGAAGAACTTTGTGTTTTCTTGTTTTATGCTTTGTTGTTTTTCAACATATTTTGTCCGCAAAGGACGCAACGATTGATTAAATGAACCAGATTGTGGTCTCTCTAAAGTGCTATGTTTCTACTGTCGTAATTTCTTTTACGAACAACACATTACTGATCAATGACTTTATTTGATTGTTTAGACTATGGTACGATGCGATGTCAGTCCATCCGTGAAGATAAATTGCTTTGCGCCCGTTTGTGATCTATTCCCGATACAAAAGTCCATGCGTCACCCGTTTACGATTACATAGGTCGGTTAAGAGCGTTCCAATTGAGAAAAATGGGTTTTTAAATATGCTTTTTCTATGTCCTCGCTGTTTTGCAACCGCACACGAACACATGTCAATGCGGTCAATGAAATTCAACGATCAACACGATCACCGAGATCAAAGCTCTTCGTTACGATACGATACAATTGTGGTACATTGTATATCTATTATATTATAATTTTCGCAAAGTAAACAATGAATATGATTTCATATCACGTAGGTTTTATCGTCTTTTTTTTCTGTGAATATGCTGTCAGATAGGCCATCAAAACGAAAAACCAAAATACTTGTACGCACAATTTTACATATGCTCTGCTCTGCTCTGCTCTGCTATCCTCTGCTCTGCTCTGCTCTGCTCTACTCTACTCTACTCTACTCTACTCTACTCTACTCTACTCTACTCTACTCTACTCTACTCTACTCTACTCTACTCTACCATACCATACCATACCATACCATACCATACCATACTATACTAAACTATAATATACTATATTATACTATAATGTTATATAATATAATATAATATAGTGTCTCCATCGTGGATATATGTTTGGTGTAATTATGTTCACGCCTGCGCAGGTACTTCGTTAAATTAGTGCATTTTCATCATATGCACAGTGTCACCGTAAACTATGTACCGTAGACGTGCCGCGTCTGGAAAAGGTTATAAGTGACTGTATTGTTGGGTTAAATATTAACGTGTATTTGAAGAAAAGAAACATATTTTAACCTAGTCGATTTGCTAAGCCGATTAAAGTGTTAACCAGAAGTATCCAGAAATGTCACTATTGAATTTGTCATCGTTTATTGAATTGATTTGAATTTAATCTATTAAGATTAGTGCAAATCTTAAAAATAAAACACCTTTTTTGTACCAAAAATCTTAAAACATTCACTATGCACACTAATTAGATATACACATATATAAACGATATAAAATGTAAAATGTTCAATTATTTTATATTTTTCGCATGATATTTATTATGTTCTCGAATTATTGTTTACCAAATCAAGTATGTTATGTATATGGTGTGTACTTTTTGGGCTGGAATAATAATTATTTCTCATTTCACAATAATCAGAATCAAATCACTGATTGTTTTTTGTTTTTATCCCAATATTAAAAGAAAAACGTCTATGATCGAAAAATGAATAGTATAGTGGATAATTTTCACTGTTTTCAGGGTTTTTTTCTGAGTGTTTGCTGACTTATTCTGATGAAATCAAATCGACAGCATATGTGATATAATATATTGAGAGGAACAATTGTATTCACCAGACAATGAAATACTGCAACTGTGTATAACGTGAAATAAAAAACTAAAAAACATCTAAACATTCTCTTAGTTCGTGAAGTTGACGCGACATTGAATATGATGACGTCTTTTAAAAGACTGTGAAACTATATGAAGATGGCCGATGTGTGTATACATGTATATCAAATAGAATAATAAATATTGGGCGCTCTTGCATTTTGTGTGTTCCATCATTATATAACGGTTTTCTCATTCCATTTGATCTGTGTTAACCGTCAACCGCATTCGGTAATGCATAGCTTATATTAACACAATCAGGAAAGCGTGTTTCGAAAAATCCAAACAATTTTCATCATCGCACAATAGTGTAACATAAATTTTGATACAATATATATAGGGAAACTCATATGATTCGCGTAATGTGAAAATAATTATCATGCTATAATTCGACCACGAAACTTGACGTGACTTAATACCAAACAATACGGAATGGAGCTACGCTGGCCGTATATGACATAAGACCCATTTTCGCATATTATCTTATCAATGCTTATATGAATTTGATTGCTATAATCCAATACGTATTCGACACGGAATTATTGTCAAGGTTTTTCATTTTGTCAACATTTATCATATTGCTGACATCAATATCCATACTGTTTTCATTTTCAGTCGAGAAATGATATTAATTGTTATCAAGATTATTTGTATAGTACGGAAGCGTTCTCTACACAAGTGAGATTTATTTGTACTGGTAAATTGCTGTCATTCTCACCATTCGGACTCGACGATCGGCTCGAATAAAAATGTTAGTTATTATTATTATTGTTATTATTATTATTATTATTATTATTATTATTATTATTATTATTATTATTATTATTATTTTATTTTATTATTATTATTATTATTATTATTATATAGCTTTTAGAAACTTATACCTAAAAAAATCCCATTGGAAAAAAAACCCATGGGAAAAATCCCATGGGTGAAAAAATCCCATGGGTAAATCCCATGGGTGAAAAAATCCCATGGGTTTTTTAATTTGTTTAAAACACAATTTAACGCGTTAAAATCGCAAGAATTGTTCATCATTTGTTAAAATGTAGTGTTTCTGAACGTTACATGAATAAATCTCTAAAAATTAGAAAAAAAATCCCATGGGATTTTTTTTCCCATAAAAAAATGGGATTTTTTTTCTATCAACGAAAATTGAACGAAAATAAGCACAAATGCCTAAACGAACGTGTTTTATTTTCTTGAAAATCCCATGGGATTTTTTCCCCCATAAAAAAGCTGGAGAAAAATCCCATGGAAAAAAAACGAAATTCCCATGGGAAAAAAGAAAATTCCCATGGATAATTCAAAAATCCCATGGGAATACCAACTTTGCAAATAAAGTTCATAGTGAAGAAAACGCGTTATTTAAGCAAAAATAACCAATTATTAATCACAAGTAAGACTTTTATCTTATACTTTATCACAAATAAGCAAATCTTCAAGAAAAAGGTTACTTAAGTTTGCGAAATTTCGGATTCGCAAAGTTTTTCCGGTGGCCGTTAAAAATGCTTTTTCCGTTGAAGTCTTTCATCCGCTGCTTGTTCTTCAAGTCTTTGTTTTAATGACCGCTTGGTTTCATCCACATATACCACTTTTTGACATTTGAGACAGACAATGCTGTAAATAATGTTCAACGTCTCACAGCTTTGCCTTTTCGATAAGGAAACTCCTTCTATTCCGCCAATCGTGTGTCAATTGCTAATTGCACAAACCACAAATTTACTTGTACATTTTGCTTCTTGGTTCGTTTTGTTTCTAAATTCTAAGTCCACAATTGTTGTTGTTCGACAAAACATACTACATCTAAAACGTTAAATTGCAGACATTTGATGTACGAAACATTTATCAATATTTTCTGATTGGATAACAGACGATTGATTTCATACAGCTTAAAATTAGTGTTATCATCGTCGTATAAGCGTTGCAATAAGTGACGAGAATTTCAAAAAAATGTTGTTGCTTTTTACATTACAATTTCATTCAGAAAGAATTGCACTTAATTTATAAACAAGAGCACCGCATTGCGGATGCAAACGCTTGGCTGCGGGTGCAGTTTTGAATAAATCAAAGCTTGTCAGAAGAAAAGTAAGAAAGGTAAGTGGCGAGAAGAACTCATCTGAGAGACTATGCATCTGTAGATATAATACTTTCCTTTTAAAGCGAGTGTGTGGAGTGTAGAACTAATGAATGTGCATCTACATATGCAGTTTCAAAGTTGTAGGTGGAAGCACTTTGATTTTAGAGCCTATGCTGAAGTTTTATATTAGAGGTCACAGTGACCTTGACCTTTGACCAAGTGACCCAAAAATGGGTGCGGCGAGTAGAACTCATCAAGGTGCATCTACATATGACATTTCAAAGTTGTATATGGAAGCACTTTGATTTTAGAGCCTATGTTAAAAAAATATTTAAGCGGTCACAGTGACCTTGACCTTTAACCAAGAGCTCATCAAGATGCAGCTACATATGAAGTATCAAAGTTATAGGTGGAAGCACTTTGAATTTAGAGCCAATGTTAAGGTTTTAGCACGACGCGGACGCAGGACGGCATACGCCGGACGGCTGACGACGAGCTGGTTATGACAATACCTCGTGTTTTCTCCGAAAACAGCCGAGCTACAAATCACCAAACTCTACGAACTAGGCAAATATACAAGAGGTTTGGTAAATGAATTGACTATGGGACACCAGGTATACAAAATGCAATGTGTGAAAAGAATTATAGTCAAAACTTAAAAAACGTTTTACCTACAAATTAGGCTTATTTTGGAATAAACAGTTTGTTTCAAACACTCGTCATGTATTTTTGTTTTATGTCGCCTTTGCAAATTTCATGTCCCAAAACATTTTAAAGTCATGTTTGTCCATCGGAAGGATTAACTGGCAGATGGTTAGATTAGAGCTGAACCAGCATATTTGTTATTATTACTCGCTCTCGACGTTATGATCATTGTAAAACACCTTGTCTTCATGTTTGGCGGAGTAATAGCCAGTTCAAACCATACATGTACCAATTGAAAACCATGCTATATGCAGGTAATAATTTCCTGGAATATTATCTTTGTTAGGATTATTGTAATAGTAACACTTTGTTTTCATGCGGTACCTTTTTGTAGCAAATCATTCGACATTAAAAGTTCTTAGTTAAATTTACCGTCAAAATTCCTCATTTAAAACTGGTAACTGTGCCTGTTAATATTCCGTTTTAGTATTACATTTATTTATTGCATGTTCATACAATGTTCAATGTTTTGTTATACATTTCTTAATGCAATATATTTACGTTCTGTATCGTGAAAGTCTGCTTTAAAATGTGTTTTCATACGACTGTTACTGTTAACGTTCAACATTTGAAATGTCACATGCATGCTGCTGTACGTTTTGCCGGGACTATTGAACACGTCAAGTAACACGTTCGCTAGTCTTAACATATACATTTGTAAATAAATTCAGTTGTATAACTATTTTGCTTATTCGCCAGCAGCAAGTAGTATGTCATCTCAGTTACGAATAGAGCTTATGTAGTCAATTGATTAAAAAAAACACGAAGACGATAAGTAAACTTTCCCCATCGGACTGAACTGTCTGCTTAATCGGAACTTTGAAGCTATTCATATAAGAAATAAAACATTAACATTCACACTTTATAATCGGCTGCAGATAATTTGGAGATAACTTGGAGACCTTACACTTTCAGTTTGAATCCCGATGACAACATAGTATATTACATGATTCGCAAGATTTACCACTGCAGGGGTTTCGCTGTCGATCGCCATTGGCGCTAAATTTTTAAAAGTGGCTCCTATTTTTTAAGTGGCGAATTTTAAAAAATCGGTAAAATCCTATCCGAAAATGTATTTTGCGAATCGAAAGCACGCGACCGAGCATTAGCGGCCAGCGTCTGTCAGTTGTAAATATTGATTTACGACGATGTAAGCGACCTACAGTGCAGAGTATACATTGAAATCACTGAAGCGTGTAAGTGTTACAAACGGTGTTTTTACTGCTATTGTCAAGCCTTATGGGGGTTATTATCGGATTAACGGCCCCTTCATGATATTTAGCAATATATTAAGTAACATGGGGACAAACTGTCACATCGATCAATAATTATAATGATTATTAGGGTCGCTATTTCTTTCAGCAAAACCATGGCATGGGGCTGGCAAAAGCATTTAATTTCTCCACAAAAACAAATAAAAACTTATTTCAACATGTATTTGAGAGCATTTCTGTTTAATAGTTTCATTATTTTACTGTTCTGGGAAGGATATAATTTGATTAAGATACCAACATTTTCTGAAATAAAAAGTATATCGTTCACTCGATGTACTATTTTTCGGATATGTTAAAATTCGGACATTTAAAGATAGGGACATGTATGTGTTGGTTTGTTGTTGATAGTTTGTAAAAATATGTTTTTATGTTATTTCAGGCAACTAGAATGGATGGTGGCAATTATCTGTGCCTTTATGTCAGAAAATAGGCGTGAAAAACATTAATTTAATTGAACCGTGAAATCATCCACCACTAAAAGAAAACGTTTTAACAACAAAAGCATATGTAAAGGCCCGTATCCAGGATTTTTTAACTGGGGGGCCAAAATTGGGATGGTGCGGGAGGGGGTCCCCTCCCTAATATTTATTTTTATTTGGCACTGTTCAAGGTGAATTTTAATGCGTATAAAAACCTTATTTTGTGATATAAAGTTATGGTAAATTACAAGTAAATCAACATCTTTCTGAAGTCTAAAGATGTGAGAAATGTATGATGTTTGGTGAAGAAGAAAAAGCAACCTTTGAAAATCAAAAACCTTTATTTATAAATGTGACATAAAGAATGACTCTAGAGGAGGTTTGATTTCAAAGATAAAATACTATTATGGTTATATGTCAGTAAATATACCCAAGTAGTATTTTTTCTTTGAAATCAAACCTCCTCTAAAGTTTCAAAGTAAATTAACAATAAAATGTTTATCATCTACAACACAGTTTGCACAGAAATGTAACATAAAGTATGACTCTAGAGGAGGCTTGATTTTAAAGAGAAAATACTATTATGGTTATGTGTTAGTAACTGACATATAACCAACTAGTATTTTCTCTTTGAAATCAAACCTCCTCTAAAGTTTCAAAGTAAATAAATAATAAAATGTTTATCATCTACAACACAGTTTGCACAGAAATGTAACTTAAAGTATGACTTTAGAAGAGGTTTAATTTCAACGAGAAAATACTATTATGGTTATATGTCAGTAACTGACATATACACAACTAGTATTTTCTCTTTGAAATCAAACCTCCTCTAAAGTTTTCAAGTAAACAAAAAATAAAAGGTTTATCATCTACAACACAGTTTGCACATAAATGTAACATAAAGTATGACTCTAGAGGAGGTTTGATTTCAAAGAGAAAATACTATTATGGTTATATGTCAGCAACTGACATATACCAAAATAGTATTTTTTCTTTTAAATCAAACCTCCTCTAAAGTTTCAAAGTAAATAAATGATAACATGTTTATCATCTACAACACCAGTTTGCACAGAAATGTAACATAAAGTATGACTCTAGAGGAGATTTGATTTCAAAGAGAAAATACTATTATGGTTATATGTCAGTAACGGACATATACCCAACTAGTATTTTCTATTTTATTTTTATTCTTTTTTTTTTCGTTTTTTTAACATAACTACCATTTTAAATAGCTTCAAGACTGCTATTACGCATTAAAATATTTATTGTTTACGTTTAATATGAAACTGTTAATGTTATAAACAAAATGACACTCTGCAAATACGAGCCTCGTTCAGAGAAAACGGGGCTTAATGCATGTACTTAAAGTGTCATCCCAGTGTCGACACTGTCCGCCTTTCATTTTCGCTAAGAAGAGACTCATTAAAACGAAAAATATCATTTAAGCTGAAAGTGTCGTCCCTGATTATGATGTGCGGACTGCACAGGCTAATCTGGGTTGACACTTTACGCACATGCATAGAGCCCAGAAAGAGGCTCACAACATCAACATTTAACTCACCAACAGTGGCGCGAGAAAACTTCCTATCGGGGAACACAGATTGCAATCCGACTATATTAAACAAAATCAATCAATAAATCAATATTTTTAACACTGACAAAGTCACTAAGAGGACAAAATAATGATTCATAGTATATACAATTTAATTACCTTGACGCCTTATCTATGATCGCTCCGCCCTCCGATTAATCGGGCGCACTTGTTAGCAACGACCTGTTCGCCATTTTCTAGACAAGCTACATGTTTAGGTTCACTTTTATTCCAACGAGTTTCTTTTGTTTTTCTCTTTAAAAAAACGATTAAAAATGGTTAAACGGTGTCAATGGGGATTATGTAACTCGGACAATCGACATCCTGACAGATTAGTTGATGACATTGAATTTATTTCGTTTCCAAAGCCGAAAAATCATCGGGTATATCAGAACAGAACAGAACAGAACATAAGTTTATTACGACTTGTACATAGTACATCGTCAGTCTTAACCTTGTAATTATACATACATCAACAGGTCATGTGAATAGGAAGTGATCATACAGTTATAAGTAATATACATTCAATCTAACGTAATGCATGCAAGTAGTTTGAGAAAAAAGAAAATAGCATTTTTACAAACTATTTATGTGGCAGGGTGGCTATCTAGTTATCAACATTTACGGAAATATACTAAATTAGAATTTGGTTATCTTGCGCATAAAATGTGTATTATTATGTTAATAATAATAGTAAGACATAACACACATATTTTGCATATATTACATAGTTTCCATAAGGCATCAAATTAAACAATCAGACACGTCTGTTTTACATCTGTATGTAAAAAAAAAGAAAGAAAAAAGTAATACTTTTTTGTATTGAACAAAAGTTGGGCATGTAACATATAACATATGATTCAGTATGCTCACAGTAATACCATTAAGTAACGAGTAGCTATCTGATTGATAGGATTACATACATACACAAAATAACAAACAATCACATAAACAATCAAAGAAGCGAACCCGCGGAACAGAAGAAAAAATCAGCTGGTCGTATTATGTACAACATTCAATAAGGACTTTCTAGCAAAAAGAGCTTCTTTCACAAAAACGGATAAATTAATAACGTCTTTTTTAGAACATGTTCTCATAAGGCTTAGGAATTTATATACTGATGGTCGCTGGTAATAATATGATTTTATATATTTTTTCCTGATATCGTTATAACAAGGGCAGATTAACATAAAGTGGTATTCATCTTCTATATCACGTGAGTTACAACAACTGCAATACCTTTCTTCCCTTGCTATGCGATTATTAATGTACCTACCCGTTTGAATTCTTAATGGATGGCATGACATTCTTAATCTACAGAAATAACATCTGAGGCTTTTAGGTAAGACATCTAAATATTTTTCATACTCGAACGATAATTTAAATTCTTTGTACAATATTAAAACTGGACTTTCAAGTGTTTGAAGCCAGTGTTGTTTAAAGCAATCTAAGACTCTACATTTAAATTCAGTTAGAAATGTGTTTATGTTAACATAGTGACCATTTTCAAACACGTAAGCGAACCCGTAATCGTTGAGCAGCTTTTTCACATTTGATACCCAATTTTTCTTGCCATTAATGCAATCTTTAAGAGCCTCATTATAAACAACACTTAGTATAATATTATCACTGTCTTTAATTTTAAACCAATATTTAATTATTCTAATGTATCTGTGTATATATAGAGGATATCTGCCCAGTTCACCATATACTGCAGCAGAACACGAATTGCTTTTTACTCTTAGTAATCTTTTACAAAATTTAAGGTGAATCCTTTCTAGTTCCTTAGATTTGGTGTAACCCCAAACTTCGCACGAATAGTTAAGTATTGGTGTTACAAATGCATCAAATAGTTGACAAAGGGTTTTTGGCGAAAGATCAAAGTCGTCGCATTTGCAAAATAAAACATTTAAAGCTTTCAAGGCCTTTCCATTGAGATGTTCAATGTTTTTACAGAAGTTTCCTGTGTAATTCAAAACAGTACCAAGGTAGTTGAAATCATCGACTACTTCTATATCGCTGAACCGTATCATAGACATGTTCATCTGCATTACTTTACGAGAACTGAAACCCAGCATGAAGCCTTATTCATGCTGTGTTTTATTACTCTGATAGTAATGCACTTAATTGACATCATACATGTTATTTGAAGGTGACATGTGATATATTATCTTATTAACGGTATCTACACATTTGCAGTCATGTGGTGTCACCAATAAACGCTTTTAATCCACACTAGGAGCTCGAATGCCTAGATCTCATTTTTTAAACGAGATTCGTTTATTTTGTTCGGATTAAAAAACGGAAATGAAATATGGCAAAAACGGTGTAAAAAGGGTTAATGCAACTCTGACATTTGGTATCCAGAAAGATAAGTTAGATGAATTAAATTTATACCATTTCCAACGCGGCAATGCGGTCTTGACAAGAGCGAGTGGATGCTTTAAGAATGACCGAGATCCCCTATATAGAACATTAAGGTAGCGCACCTCTAATGATTTCCCGCGATTTATTTTACGATCATTGCCGATCTTAAATGATCGGTTATTTCCGAGAGATGCATTTTTTTTTTCAAACTTCGAATTTTGATATGTGTTTACCTAATTCATTTAGAATACATTATTTTCACTATAAATATTGACATTGATCCAATTATCATCTGAAAAATACGATTTCGCGATTTCTTCAAAGATTGACGAGCCATTTTACCTGTTTACTAATGAATATCTAATTTAAAGTTACATGATGTGAAGTTGTCGTTGCCGAGTGGTTAAGGCGACGGACTGAAATTATTTTGGTATCTTCCCGCGCAGGTTCGAATCCTGCCGATATCGCATACTTTTTGCGACGCGTTTCATTTCTTTTCTAACGTAATTTGATTTAATATAGCATATAAGCTATGTTTATTGTCAAATATGTTGAAAATTGTAAGAACATCCTTCAATTTTTAAAATTAAAACAACGTTATGGCTAAATTGGGTAATTTACTGCTGAAAATACGAATGATGCATGTTGCATTTTTATTTTTATTTCAAAAAGTAAACGGTAAATCTGTCTATTTCTTGGTATTTTTGCTGTATATAGTGTTTATATAAAAAATTAGTTTAAAATATAACTTAAATGATACTATTTTGAATTTTATGACACTTTGTTTTTAACCGACCCAATTTTTACTTGGCTGAAATCACTTACATGTCATGGCGCTATTCCATAGATAAAAAATTGTAAAAAATAAATGTCTGTAAAAGAATACTTATTTCATCTTGTTTAAACTTTAAACACCTGTACTGCATCTGTACACACCAACTGCATGCCCATATTTGGAAATCTGAATGAATTATGGAACTTTTATATACCCCAGGGGTGACAATAAACTGGACAAAAGCCGAGCGTGAGGGTCGTTTTGAAAAATTCGGTATATTTTTTTAAAAAGCATGGAAAGCCTACCTACAAATTTGCATGTAGTTCAGTAAAATGATGCTGATTAAGAAAATAATTAATTAAATTATATTTGGATATGTGCTCATTAGAGGTGCGCTACCTTAATTGATTTCACAAACTTGAAATGTCATATAAGCAATAACTAAGCATTATTAAGTATGTATTATGTTACGTGTGCATGTAAAATAATTGAGAATTTTGGTACCCAATTCGTGTAACTTTACGAAATCCCCGTTAAAAATCGCGTTTCTGTGTGTGTCAGAAACAAGTGAAAACCATTTTGTTATTATTTTAATAAAGACCTATCGATAAATGCTATTGTAAAAGAGTTATTATTACTGATATTAGTAAACCAATAAATGCGGTAACTTCGGGGAAGTCGGTACCTGCGCGAGCGTCTGATATTGGTAGCCTTATTAATTTATAATAGCCTGACCGTATTCCATTTTGTACAACGCTAATTTATATCAGACAATGTCCAAACTTACTGTGTTGTTGTTGCGCTTTAAATTATAGTGATTGATAAATGTCCCATAAGCAATGTTTAATATGATTAATATCACTTTTATACGCAATAACAGGTGGGATTGAGGTTGCTACCCGGCGTCAGAAAGCGCGTAAAACTTCACCGAATTCCCAGTTATAAAGCGCTATATCGTGTCAAATACACGGGTAGGGGGGAATGTTTCGGTAATAATTGTGTTAATAACACGGGTAAATACAGGTGAAGTGTTAATTTATTGCAAATACCACCATTACACGTAATAACGGGTTCGATTTCGGTAAGCGCGCAAGCGTTTGAGAGCGTGTTTAATGTACCGATTTACCCGTTATAAATAGCTGATGTTCTCTTTAATCGTATATTTTTTTGCATTTGCAGAATAACTTAATGGTATCAACCCCTTTACAAGTGTAATATGGTGTTAAACAAGTCCATAAAATTATCCGGAATATCGCGTAAATCTAAATGCAGTCTATAGGCAAAGAAGCCATTTTGGTGTTAGCTTGTCGAGGTTTTCTTCCCGCTGAGCCACGTGATTAAGTGGGCGGAGCGATCACTGATAAGGCGTCATGTCAATTACATACATTTCACAAGTATGTGTAAATTACGTTTAAAAAACGTATGATATAGTGATTTTAAATCATAGCAAAATCAGAGAACGAATTGTATTGGTTAACTCAAAACTTGTCAAGTTAAAGACGGTATGGTCTTGTAATAATAAGGTCTCAAAAAGTGACCCTTTAAGGGGTTCCCGTATATTCAGGTGTTGTTTGAACCCCTGTTATGTGCCACTGCGATAGATCAATACACAGGTCGGAATACACTGGTCGACACCCCGGTCCTGTCAGCGAAATAACCGGGACGGTAGAAAGGTGTTAAGTCGTAACAAGTTATATCATAATGCACAAAGATCCTGCACATACTGAGGCTTATGTTATGTTTTAATATTTATGCAAGTGCGCAAAGTGACGTCCCAGATTAGCCGTGCAGTCCGCACAGGCTAATCAGGGACAACACTGTTCGCATTAACTTGATTTTTGCTAAGAAGAGGCTTCTTTTAAACAAACAATACCAAAAAAGCGGAACTGCACAGGCTAATATGGGACGAAACTCCACGCAAATGCATTAAGACCAGTTTTCCCAGAACGAGGCTTAATTTAATATATTAAAAAATAACTACGACAAAATAGCTATAAGTAAATATAATTTTATGAATTTTTATGAATTTTATGTCGATGTTCAATTTATAATTATACATAAATTGTACAACATGACAAACCCCACAGAATCCTTCGTGATCAACAAATTACTATACAGTTTACGCCGCGCTTCATAAGCGGAAATGTATGTATGAATAAATTGTTGTACATGAATATTAAAATATTCACCTAGTTTACCCTCCTGCGCTTGATGTGCGTCATCAGCTACATGTACATCTATTATGAACAGTCGTTCTACGGATGTCCTCTGCTGTGCTTCCTGTAATCTGATATTATGACACGAGGATGTAGCACAATGTAAACGTTGACCCAAAAATTATGATAAAACATCCAATCCTAGATATTTGAAAACATATATCGCTTAGACTCAGATAATATGACACTAAACCGGATTGAGGTACTGTGTTAGAATACCATTTCCTGCTCTTATTTTTTTCCCGGTGAACGGAAGTCAATCAAATGACTAGAAAGGTATAGAGGTAATATCCTTTATCAAGACATGAATTGCCGTTTTGTTGGTCAATAATATCTTGAACAATCGCGCGATTTTCATGAACGAACGTCATTAATTCGTTCACGGTTTATAATTTGAAGGTTACAGACTATATAAGATTTAATTCTTCCTTAGGAAGATTTCTATATTCCTAAGGAAGAATTCGTGACGTTAGATCCTCATGGTACGTAATAAAGAAAACATAGCTTAGGGGCTTATCTCCACTGGCGAGTGAATTATCGCTAATCCCCTTGTGTATCAGGGGCAATAAAACACATCTGCGCATTTGTTTTGCGGGAAAGTGTACTATGGGCCCTTTCATGTGAGAAAAATTTGCAGTAGGCCCATTATAAAAAAAGTCATAACTCGACAGCCAGCTGGGGGGCGGGGGGGGGGGCGGGCCCCTGGACCCAGTGCCTGGAAACGGGCCTGGATGTGTATTATTTCCAAATGACCAAATATAACTGTTTAACAATTTGAAGTGAGATGATTTATTTTCTGATGTTTTATATTTCTTTTTCCCTTTCAAATGAAGTACATTGGTGTGAGTCTATGTTTAAATAATTAATTTTGAAACATTTATGCAGCATAATGTTTAATGCATTGATGTCAACATTATTATATTATTTTGGTTATCTGTGTTGTTATCAAGTTGAAAAAAATGTTATTTATATACAAATAAAGCTTATCCAGACGTATGAAGGTATGACTTACGAAGGTACTTTGTGTTTTTTTATGTACTAACATACTTTTTATAGTGATAATATAGTCAATGACATTAATGTAGTTAGGCTTCTTTAAATGCTTGTTCTTATTAATAAGGTTGGAATAACTGACAGTTTTCACGCCGCGAAAAAGTGGCGACAACTTTTTTGGGGCCAGTGAAACCCGTGATTTACTATTAGTGACGATAGGTTTGATTTCTGACTATGGGTCCCGAGAGTATCAGCCTGACCAGAAAAACAATCCATATCAGTATGTATACTCTATATGATGGATGAACAGGTCTGTGATTGCTGTGAGCCGTTATCGTGGGTTAATTGAAACGCGGATTATATCAATTGATATACAGAGTCTGACTTTTACTAGCTTACAACCGAAAACATGCACAATATAAAAGGTGCAAATAAATGAATAGTTGTCGCTACCAAGAACAAGAGGGCCATGATTGCCCTGTATCGCTCCACTGTTTTTTTTATCGAAAAAAGCGTGCAATGCGCATGGGTTGAAAAAAATTTGATCCCAGGGGCTTAATGTGAACAAACTTGGTAGAGGACTATAAGATGCCATTACATTCCAAATTTGGTAGCGTTATGTCATACGGTTATGGACTAGAAGATTTTTAAAGTTTGCACAAAATAGGACTTATATAAGCAAATTTTCGAATTTTTGACTCCCAAGGGCGGGGTCAAATTTGACCCAAAGGAAATAATTTGAACAAACTTGGTAGAGGACTATTAGATGTCACTACATACCAAATTTGGTAGCCCTAGACCCAATGGTTATGGACAAGAAGATTTTTAAAGTTTTCACAAAATAGGCCTTATATAAGCAAATGTTTAATTTTTTGACCCCCCGGAGCAGGTTCAAATGTGACCCCAGGGGCATAATTTGAACAAACTTGGTAGATGACTATAATATTTCACTACATAGCAAATTTGATAGCCCTAGGCTCAATTATTATGCTTAAAAAGATTTTTAAAGTTTCCACAAAATATGCCTTATATAAGCAAATTTTCTAATTTGTATAACCCCCCCGGGGCAGGGTCAAATTTGACCCCAGAGGCATAATTTGAACAAACTTGGTAGAGGACTATAAGATGTCACTACATAGAAAATTTGGTAGCCCTAGGCCCAATGGTTATGGACAAGAAGATTTTTAAAGTTTGCACAAAATAGGCCTTATATAAGCAAATTTTCAATGTTTTAACCCCCCGGGGCAGGGTTAAATTCGACCCCAGGGGCATAATTTGAACAAACTTGGTAGAAAACTATAAGATGTCACTACATAGCAAATTTGGTAGCCCTAGGCCCAATGGTTATGGACAGGAAGATTTTGTAGGTTTGCACAAAATAGGCCTTATATAAGCAAATTTTCAATGTTTTAACCCCCCGGGGCAGGGTCAAATTTGACCCCAGGATCATAATTTGAACAAAATTGGTAGAAGACTATAAGATGTCACTACATACCAAATTTGGTAGCCCTACGCTATACGGTTATGGACAAGAAGATTTTTAAAGTTTGCACAAAATAGGCCTTATATAAGCAAATTTTCAATTTTTTGACCCCCCGGGGCAGGGTCAAATTTGACCCAAGGGGCATAATTTGAACAAACTTGGTAGAAGACTATATGATGTCACTACATAGCAAATTTGGTAGCCCTAGGCCCAATGGTTCTTGACAAGAAGATTTATAAAGTTTGCACAAAATAGGCCTTATATAAGCAAATTTTCAATTGTTTGACCCCCAGGGGCAAAGTCAAATTTGACTCCAGGGGCATAATTTGGACAAATTTGAAAGAGGTTCACCACAGGAACATTCCTGAGAAATTTCATCAGAATTGGACCAGTAGTTTAGGAGAAGAAGATGTTTAAAGAAAAAGTTAACGCACGGACGCAAGGACGCACGAACGCACGCACGCACACACGACGGACACATGACCATGACATAAGCCCCGCTGGCCTTTGGCCAGTGGAGCTTAAAACCGTTTCGCGTATACTGTTTCATGTATTTAGGAAAGGGGTTGCCAAAAATGTCGCTCATTAAATTGTTCACGTAAAGTAAAAATAAGTAGGTTTGTAAACAGACTTAAATACAAAAATGACATCGGTGTAACAATTAAAAAGAAAGCGCACAAAAACCAAAACATTTTGACAAATGCATTCTTCATCCAGCATTATAAGGAAAAGGCATATACCTTTAAATACGTCGTTGATTCACAGATTACTAAAACAAAAAGAAGCATCCTGAAAGACAAAATCTATTCTGATGACCATTCATGCATTAAAATGGTGTAGACATGATCAATGATCTTTAAACATATATTCTTATGATCATAAGATGTCAGGTGGCTGTAGCGGGTGATATTCTTAGTGCTTATTATCTTTTACACACCTATTTGAAATTCCATCCATGCATAACACAATTCAAACGATTGTTTATTTGAGTCGCGTTCTGAGAAAACTGGGCATTATGCATGTGCGTAAAGTATCGTCCCAGATAAGCACAGGCTAATCAGGGACGAAACTTTCCGCTTTTATGACATTTTTTCGTTTAAATGAAGTCTCTTCTTGGCAAAAATCCAATTTAGGCGAAAAATGTCGTCCCTTATTAGCCTGTGTGGACTGCACAGGCTAATCTGGGACGACACTTTACGCACATGCGTTGTTCCCAGTTTTCTCAGAAAGCGACTCATTTTACATTGGTCGTTCTCTCTCGAATTATTGTCATTTAGCATGCAGATTTTGCTAAATTCTAAAAAGCACTTTCAAAGAAAACAAACCACCCTGTACGGTTAATCTATTTTTATGTTAGTACAATACATCACAGACCAATTTCCTTCACAATTTCAAAATATTACAAGTTCTAAAAGGTAGAAAGCTCTAAAAATAAACAGTTTTCATTATTTAACATTTGTAAAAGACGGAAATATTTCATATCACACATACATTCACATAACAACATATCACAAAACAGACATACAAAAGTATGACAAAAATTGCAACTTATAGATTATAGGTCAATCATGTACCTGTAGTTAGCGTAGCTCTCTACATCATATTAAGTTATTTTCAACAATCACCTTTATTTGACTGAGGAAAAAATAACACATATGTGCGTTGATATAATAACTAAAATTAAAAACTACACAATCTTTAAACAATTTACAACATAATTGTAAACGTTAGATGTCTTTACTGCATCTGTCTTCGGTTAAACCACACATGAAAGTACGAACGTGTTTCAAGTAAAAACAAATAATGAAACCTGATGCGTAAATTTATTGCATAGTTTTTATTCATGTAAAATAAGTGTAAGCAAGATTATTTTTAAATTTACAATATGGTTTATAAACTTCGTAAATTATCATTAATTTATCCATAATCTACATAGTTAACAACACGTTTTTGCAATTGTATCGGTCTATAATGAACATAAATATTTTACTAAAATTTACTATGCACAATATGTCCAAATCATAGGAACAGATGCCAATAAACTGCATTGAACTTTGGCTGCATTTCAACGGCTATTCATGCAGAAAGAAAAAACCTTTATTAACGTCTCACTTTCGTACATTATATAACAGATACACATACAAAAATTTGGTAAAAATAAAAGACATGTTCAAAACCACTCAGTGTGAGTTATGAGAGTCACACCTATTATATGTTATTACATATATGATGATAAAAGCGCTGTAGAACATGATATGATAAAAATTATTTGTTCAAAATTTGATATTAAACAAAACTAGTACAATAAGCATTACATATTTACAAACTATTCCCTGTCTATGCAAGGTATTTTGTCTGGTGACTAGTATATCATGACAAGCTTTGGCACTGTATTTAACGATTTCGTCATTAGATAATATGTAACAGAATTTGTAATCATCACTATCAGAGAAATCCGGATGTATTTGAAATATCTTTGTGAACAACATTCCTCAAA
The DNA here is from genome assembly GCF_020536995.1 of Dreissena polymorpha. NCBI lineage: Eukaryota > Metazoa > Mollusca > Bivalvia > Myida > Dreissenidae > Dreissena > Dreissena polymorpha. The sequence goes on from NC_068360.1 coordinate 105,246,668, forward strand.
TATCTTCGTAGAGATAACATGACATAAGTACATGATATTCATATTCCGTTTGGTTTATATCGTCCACTTTCTATTTTAAGTGGTGCTACAGCACAACGGAATTTATCAAATGCACTTCTAGGTATAAAATTATATTATAAATATGAGACTCAGTGTTATATGTTTGCTCAAACAGCTTTTATGTTCTAAGTGTATTTCCCCCTCTGCCACGAGCAGCTTGTTCTCTGTTTATATTATTTAACCAAACAGCCTTATAGTCATTAAATAGATCATCAGTACAGTTATTGGTAATATATTTGCGTTCAGATGCCGAACACTATAACTGATATCCAGAGGTTCTTTCATACATATCTTGTGGTGCGAGTTCTTTGTGTGATGTATTTTCATGTAAAACCATTTAAACACGTCGTAGTTGATACGGTTATTGTCAATACTATTTAACAGGAACAAGTGTGTGAGAAACGACTTTTACTGCCGTGCATTTGGGGGAGCCAACCCATATCTCCAGTTATTCCCACGTTAGGTGAATATTTTACCACTCCGAGACAGAAGCGACACGCTCTATGATGTACGGCATAGATAGAGGGATAGTCCTGGGTTCCCCGTATTGCTGCCTCGTAACGTATAGTGGCCACAGTATATTGTCGTACAGTTTCGTATAGACATTACACGGCATTCCACAAAGTGATTTGAACTTTGATATAAGCAGTCCTAAAGCTCGAGTCGCCGACTTACCGACATACTTGGCCGTTACACTATAGTCTATAGAGATTCTGACAAAACACGCCCATAATATCTATATTCAGCAACACATTCGAGGTCATTGTTGCGACATGTGAACCTTTAATTTGTTTCACAACATTTGTATTTCGGAAATGCATTATTTTACTTTTTTGTATTGATAGTCATTTTATTTGAAGGAACATCACGATCCTAAAATATCAATGAGACTTGGTAGGTCACTCTCAGTCTCAGCAATGTGTACTAGGTCGTCAGCGTAAAGTGGGTGGTTAATAGTCGTTCCTTCTATATGAATGCCTTTTCCTGACTGGCGCAGGCTAAGGTCATTGAGGAAGACATTAAACAAGGTAGTTGACAATAAATGTCCTTGTTTAAACCGATATTTTGGCCAAACCAGTCGACGAGTTTACATTAACAGCACATTCATCATTTTCGTACAAAAATTGAATAGCACTGTGTAGTTTCCCTTGAACCCCGTGTTTTTCTTGTTTTGACCACAGATTGCGCCTCGGGATCCGGTCATATGCCTTAAAATAGTGCACATAGTCTGTGAAGGTTGATTGTTTATTCTTTGTACGACATTCAATATTATCAGTCAATGTTGATACCTTGTCTAATGTGCTTTGTTTACGCCAAAAGCCGTTTTGTTCGTCGGCGAAAACGTTTGAGTCTTCGGCTCACTTCGTAAGTCTATTATTTATCACCGCAAAATTATTTTTTTTATTCAATAAAAGACATACAATGTAAACATGTATATGATCATAAACAAAGTGATACCATGTAGCAGCAATAATGTTCAAACATGTTACACATGATATGCTAATATATACTGTTTTGTTCCTGTGGTTTTCTTTTGATTTAAAAAAGGTTATAACAATAACAATAACAAGGCTATTGTCAAGCAATATTGTCCCCTACCGGCTCCAGCATTGTCAGAAATTTCACCATTTTTAGAATTGTTTTTGGTTGCCATAGCAACCACAATTTTTGACGTAGAAACAAAAAGAAACGACGTGCTTAATGACCATATTGCAATCTATCCATTTTGCAAGTTTCATGAAAAAATAGTAAAAACTTTTCAAGTTATCGCAGGATCCAGAAAAGTGTGACAGACTGACAGACTCACGGACACACAGAGCGCAAATCATAAGTCCCCTCCGGTGAAACCGGTAGGGACAATAAATATGCTTTGTAAATCGATCCCGTAAAATTGCAATACCCGGGTAATTGATTGGGTCTCTTTTGTCCAACAGATGGTTTTAAAACCGGTGTAATTAAGCCCTGATTCCAAGAGTTTGGGATTTTTCTAGTCTCACAGCAGACACAGAAAAGTATATTCAGGAAATATATACAAGGTTCCGACTGAATAACTTCAACGGGTATTTTATCATGCCCCGAGGCATTGTTTTTATTAAGAGATCTCACAGCTATGTGTACATCATCCAAGCTAATGCCTTGATTCAGGTGTTCTGTATTATGGTGCTCGAACATGTTAACTGTGTCATTATTCTCCTCAAAATTAGAGTCCGTTCCACAATTAAGTAAGGTTTAGAAAGCATGTTTCCATTTAAATAATAGCCTATTTTCCCAACCGATTTCAGATTTATTGTCCTCACAATTTTTTAATAACCTTTATTGTGATTAGCATGGTGCTTGTAGTTTTACGCGTGCCCGTGATAATTTTAAGTGCCATAGTTTGAATAACTTGTAGCGAGTAATTTATCGCATGATGAGTTATACGCAATGCTTCCATAATTTATCTTTGCCCAGATAGTGGCTTTATAAATACGCATAAGAGCTTTTTTTTATCCGTACCCCAGTTGTCTTTTGGGATGCATTTTATAAAATAAAGCTCTTTTTGGCAGCGCACTCACAATTCAAGGATGTGATCTTCCCATGTTAGATATTTACATCAAATGCCATCACATGGAAAGTAATTTTGTCAAGGTATGGAAGAGGAGTACCGCATAACGTTAATTGTGGGAGGTCTGCAATTTTCTTACATAGGGTTGCTGTACGTGCTCTGTTCGAAAATACGAGTGTTTGTGTTTTTGTAGGATTAATTTGGAAACCGTATGATATACTCCAGTTCTCTATGGCAGTAAGGGCTTTTTGAATTTTATTTATTGCTTATTTAGGTGATTTTGAAGTGGTCCATACAGCACTGCCATCTACAAAAAGAGATATGTTAATTTGATCATTGTCATTCTGACAATTATGGGTGTTAATCGTTCGATCTAGGGTGTTCATTGTACCGGAAAATAAAATAGTTACGAGTACACTTCCTTGAGGGCAGCCGTTTATAGTATCGACAGTGTCGGAGGTCGCGTCATGAAGTCTCACTTTTATGCATAATATTTTGCAATAATCTGTGTTTGAAAATGCGATCAGATGCAATTTTAAACCAAGAAATGAGTATATTACACTTTCGGGTGTTATCAAAATACAGGGCGACAAGCAATAGTAATAATATAATAACTTTATTACAATTGAATTTGCATGAAAACACATTTTTTGTCATTCATATTGTCGTATTGCCATATTAATATAAATATTATATACATGTATGCATTATATTTTGCAATAATCTGTGTTTGAAAATGCGATCAGATGCAATTTTAAACCAAGAAATACGTTTATTACACTTTCGGACGTTATCACAATTCAGGTTGTCAAGCAATGGTAATAATCTAATAACGTTATTACAATTGAGGTTGTATGAGAACACCTTTATGTCATTCAAAGGTCGTATTGCCCTATACATATACATTTTATATACATGTATGCATTATATTTTGCAATAATCTGTGTTTGAACATGCGATCAGATGCAATTTTAAACCAAGAAATAAGTTTATTACACTTTCGGGCGTTATAACAATTCAGGTTGTCAAGCAATTGTAATAATGTTATGACTTTATTACAATTGAGGTTGTATGAAACTAACTTTATTGTCATTCATAGGCCGTATTGCCCTATTAAGATACAGTTTATATACATGTTTGCATTATATTTTGCAATAATCTGTGTTTGAAAATGCGATCAGATGCAATATTAAACCTAGAAAAAAGTTTATTACACTTTCGGGCGTTTTTACAATTTAGGTTGTCACGCAATTGTAATAATGTAATAAAGTTTATTACAATTCAGGTCGTTATTACAATTCAGGCTGTAACAACGCTCGGCTTTTGTTCAGTTTATTTGCACCCCTGGGGTATATGAAAGTTCCATATGTCATTCACATTTCCAAATATGGGCATGCAGTTGGTGTGTACAGATGCAGCACATGTCTTTAAAGTTTAAACAAGATGACATAAGTTTTCTTTTACAGACATTTATTTTTTTAAACTTGTTATCTATGGAAGTGCGCCATGAAATGTAAGTGGTTTCAGCCATGTAGAAATTGGCTTGGTTAAAAACAAAGTGTCATAAAATTGAAAATAGTATCATTAAATTAATATTTTGAACTTAGTTTTTTTTAGATGCATTATATACAGCAAAAATGCCAAGAAAAAGACAGATTTACCGTTTACATTTTTAAATAAAATAAAAATACAACATGTATGATTCGTATTTTCAGCAGTAAATCACCCAATTTAGCCATGACGTTGTTTTAATACAAAAAATTGAAGAATAAGCATACAAATTGCAACATATTTAACAATAAACATAGCTTATATGCTATATTAAATACAATTACATTAGAAAAGAAATAAAACGCGTCGCAAACAGTATGCGTTGTCGGCAGGATTCGAACCTGCGCGGGAAGATCCCATAAGATTTCTAGCCTATCGCCTTAACCACTCGGCCACGATAATTTTGCAAATTGTAATTAGTTTTTATAGTTTGACCTGAACTTAATCCATTAATCTATTAAATAGAGGTACTGATGCAATGTATAATGTGTAATTTGTTAATGAATTGGGCAAATATGCTTGTTAGTATACTACGTCATTTAGGTTATATATAGCACATCAGGTGCCATTTCGTCAATTAAAGGTAACCACAACTGCAAAACTGCAAATGCCGTATACCTGATGACGTGCAGTATATTAAAGAAACAATATGTTGGCGAAACACGAATGGCATTGAACAAGCGCATGAATCTTCATAGTTCAGACTGGAAAACTCGCAAATTAAAAAGATCTCCCGATTCCGCACACTTCAGCGAATCTGGTCACTCGTTTGACAATATCATTTTGATTTGAATAGAAGCAAATACACAATGTTCCGACGAGGAGCGCAAGTCGCGGGAGACATATTGGATAAGGCGAATGAACACCCTTGCTCCATATGGAATAAATAAAAATGACACATTAAGGGATTATATATATAAATATATATATATATGTGTGTGTGTGTGTTTTTTCTTCTGTACATCGTTTGCCATCACATATCTTCATTATATCATAAATATTGTATATATGCCTTTTCAGGACTTTTAATCTTCTTGAACAGAAGTAAAGATATAAAAATTCATTGCTAAACATGTTTTCTACTTCTCATATTTTTAGCCGCCGTAATTCACACAAACACAGTTTACATCGGCATTTGGTTTTTCAGAAAACAAACCGTTCTATCCAATCTGGAAGAAACACTTTGATTGAAAGACAGCTTTAGTCTTGGTTGAATTGTACATGTTGACATGTTTTCGAATGTAACACTTGAAACATGACTTCAATTGATCTATGAACTATAACCTATATATGTGCAGCAGCTTTATATCGTAAAAACAAAAATCATACGTATAAATAAATTGGAATCGCATTCGACAAACAAAACCCCTTCGAGAACTAAATAAGCATAATAATGTGGTCGTGACGGATATTTTCCTTTAGCTGTGAAGTTTAAATCACCGAATATTAAACATACGTTAGTTTAACACGAACATAGTATCGGTTAACATTATTCTATATGTTTAAAAAATGCGAAATTCGTTGGTTCGCGAATGGGTTAGTAATTATGTATCAAACTCGCAATTTCAACATACGGACTTGCAAAACTGCAGCCATATTCTACATTATGAACGTAAACAGACAAAACCTGTAGAAAACACTTTAATGTCAAACAAACAACCTCATGCAAACTTTACTAGAACACATCCTTGAAAACAAGACGAAAGCAAACAATGTACTAGTTTTTGACGTCACATAAGTTTCCGTTGATTGAAAATGGTTAAGTTTTAAGTATGTTTCCACATTTTAAATTGCTTTTTTTCGGTGGTTAGTTGTATTGCCAACCATTTAACGTATTAGATCAAGCGGCATAATAATTCACGCATTGCAGTCGACGGGTTACGTCTGGTTCATCTTCTGAAGCGTATGCAGGCATGTTCGGTAATGTTGCCAATTCAGTGGTGCCATTTCGGGCACCATGGCTTCGTGTTGCATGTAAACGGAAAATTGTGAAAAGAACCTTTCAGAATTTTCGGCCAACCGTTGTGTAAATGAGGAAGTTAACAGAATAGTTCAGAGCAAACAGCGTGTTGCTCACACATAGCCACTTTGATAACACGTCTTGGTCTAGAAACCAAAACTGTGCAACAAGACCTGGCGTTTTGCATAATATGAAAACCGAAAACCACAACGATCAAAATAAGTACAATGCTTATATTTGTTTCACTGTTCTCATTCATATTTGTTTCACGGTTCTCATGTGGGTTTGGCGATATGTATGGTGCCGTTCTTCTCTTACGCATGCGCATCAACTCGATGATTAACAACATATTCAATATAATGAGAATTACTAGAGGTACAATGTATAGTACGACCATGTACGCGTAGACGCTATAGTACTGTTCATACCTTTCCGTTCTACCCAGATCTGTAGTTACAAGAGAAAGACAATCACGCTTGTTGCCATCGCATGACGTGACACAGTCAGTTATATTATCACATGCCGTGACATTGGTCGTGACACCAGAACGAAAATCACTTCTGTTACCCACGCATGATGTGACATACTCAGTTATATTGTCACAACCCGTGACCATGGTAGCAAATCATCGGGGTATGTTATATGCAATTGCAATAACAGAAATACTGCCGATCAGAATGAAAGTATTTCTTTGATTGCAGACATGGATGGCACTAAACGGGTGGCAAATAGCAATGTAACGTTCAATGGTAACAGCCACCGTCATCCACACGTTTGTGAATTGCAGCGTCATACCAATAAAATTGATGGGCGTGTACATGTGTGGGTAAATGACGTGAGTGTAGTAGTTCATTGCTGGATTATCTGGATGGAGCTGCGTTACGGAGATACTGGATAATCCAAGGATACATCCGACAATAATACCTACGTCTGTAAGGACAAGAGTTCGTAAGAAATACACTGTCGTGGACTTTATTTCCGTCCGAAATAGGACAATAATGTTAAGTATGTTCCCGATCAATCCAAAACTACCAATCACAGGTAAGATGATGCCCCAGAAGATGAACATGAGTTGCTTACCCTGCTTAAATGCAACATCGCCCACGGAGAGGTTCACCTGCAGATTAAGCTCGGATACAGGCATGCTGGAACTGATAGTTTAACGTTTTTGCGTAATCGCTACAGCAGCTGTAAAACGTCAACTTATTACTGCTTAAATCGGCACATTTTGACCTGGAAAAAATCAGAGTGACGGGTGTATTGATAATACGTATACTTTATAATCGTCGATTAGTTTTAAATAAGCATATTATAAGCCGTATATCACTTACTGTTCAAAAATTTATTTTCAATGTTGTATAAAATAAAATGCTTTTTCGGGTGATAACACACATATTATCACATAAACGGGAGACAGTTATCCTATTTAGATTTAAACAAATAATTACATGGTATTTATCTCTCTTTCTGTCAATAATAAATTAGTGTTTTCACATAAAACAAACAATATCGTATATGAATGAAAAAAAAACACTACAGTTGGGTATTTTTGTCGTTGATTTTATCTCAACCCATGTATGATATGTGTGTGTCGACTTGGTCGACATGAACTTTATATGTCTCTACGAATGCGCGTCATAAAATTATTGTTCAAGATAGCGACCATGTACAATTGAAGCTATATCAAGTATTGATAGCGATTATAACAAAGAGATATATAACCGGCTAGAAGGGTACAACTCATTTATACAACAGAGTACTTTCATATGTTGTTATTGCACCAGTTTTCAGTGAATGAAATATAAAATTTTATTCAGATGCTGAACAAGAGATAAGCTAAAACGATTACAGTACACTGTCATTACCAATAAAAATTCGTCTGTTGATTTTTTGTAGCTTGGCGTTTAAATATTATTATAAAGTTTTTCTAAGAATCAGCAGTGTATTATCTAAATTGAGAATGCTTACTTTCCTATTAAAACTTGACGCAGGACGTCATGGCAATAATAGAATCGTTTTTTGTTATGTATTTGCCAACCCCAATCTTAATTTTATTCTGGCATTTACAACAACTATATTGAATTTGTGTAACAAACTAATCGTGCTTTTTACGAAATGTATAGAAATATGGTTCTAAGCCCCCTTGTAAGTTATTTTTCTAAGATATTACAATCAGATTATTTTATATTTTCGTATAATACTGCTAATTCTCCGCTGACTCTGTAGTTTATTTAAAATTAACTAGTACGTTCAAAATAACCATTTGTATTAATCACTTTATATACATGTAGACTTATCAAATCAGCATGTGTTTTAACATGAAATGATCTGTGTATATGTATATGTGAGTAGTATTATTCCTTTGATCAAGTTATGAAGAACGTGTTTATGCAAAAGTAACTGAATAAATATTGTGTTCTTCTTGTCTTCGTTGTAGTTGTTTAAATTGTTTAAATTCTGAGACAAAATTAAATGGTGGTTATGCGTCAATATTTTATATTTTAAACAATCGTTTACTTATTTAAGTACAAATGTAAAACATATTTTCACAAATATAATTAAGTACAGTGATGGTCGGTGTATTATTGTTTGGTTTATTATGTTTTTAGGTCCGCTTCCGCATACAATCAGACCAGATATATATGTTGTGAATAACAAGAAACTTCCTGATTACCCAACTTGCATAAACTTAAAATAACGAGTACTAAATGAAAACTACCAACAAACAAGGAAGTTTAAACGGTTGCTTCTAATTTAAATATTGTCATTTATGACGATGCTGCTTCAGCAGCTCGCCTAAGTTATCATACAATGAAAAAAATCTTCACAATGGCGAGCTATATAAAAGACCGAGCCCGTCCGATTGAGATAGCTCGATTTTTCTAATATCATATCTCGCTGATTAGCATTGATAACATTCTCCAGCAGAGTTGTCGTTCGTGCCTCAACATACAACAATGGCCGCGCCCATGAGAAAATGTTCACACTCGTGTCAACACTTTCTTACAGCATATATCGACTTGTTTGGCTATTTAGAAACTGTCATTTAGGAAATATGAGTTATTTATTTAATAAATCTCCGCTAATGTCAACAAGGAATTGAATTTGAAGGATATATTCGATTTGAATGCAGGACTATCTGGATCTTGACAGCTTGACACGGCAAAATTGGTATTTTAAGTTATGAATTTAAGTCACATTTTTCTTTGTAAATTGTATTCGAGCATTTTGCGACTTATTGAATGACTATGATACACGATATCAACATATCACATGGGTTTTGAAGATCACCAAGCTGTCCTGAAAACATTGATAATAAAGTCTTTACTAAAAAGTCAAATTACTGGTTTGTATTATTTCTTATTTCTATTAAAGTATTTGATATCATTTTAAAGTCAAATGAACTGTGTCACATTAAAAGAGACATTAAGGCGATTGTGGCCAGTTTGGATCCAGATCAGTCTGCGGTCGCTTGAAAGCTGTTTGCTTAAAAGCGGTTTTCTGACAATAACAAATAGTTTAATTGGATACGGATTAGACTGCCCTTTCCCTGTGATCTGGCTCAAATAATAGTATTGTCATTAATCAAATGATCTTATTTCGAACATTAATCAAGTGTTTTTTCTGGTCCCTCGGGATCAATGACTCCAGCACTTTCGTGTTGAGAATTGAATACTGCTTAAGTCGATGCTAGGGGGCGTGAGAGATGTTGCATCTTCCATTATCTCTCATGAAATGACTCAATAATACCAAGTCGGCAATATTTGACTTAATGTTTGGTTTGGTTGCTCTGACGAGGGATCAAAAAATTTCAGAATCTTCCTAAAAGCCTTAAGTTGTAGTGTAGTCTTTGATTGCAGGAGATTGTGCTGCAGGTTTGATCCCCAGAGGCGACATTGAAAACTAGCCAACTTTGTTATCTAAAAGGCTGCTAAACCTGATATACTAAGATAATGTGAATTTTCTCTCACATGATGGTCATCAGTTATATTATATAAACACTCACAGCAGTAGAAAACAATTGGACAATAATTAATGAACGCATCTTTCATTTGTCTTTGACACTTTGAGTTTCACATGGCCTGGATTGAAATATGTGACTGGACTTTACCAGCTCTCTTGTGACTGACCTAAATTGTAAATGTACCATTGAAGATCACCTAAATCTTAAATTTGCTATTATAACAGTGTGGAATGTTTTTAGGTTGCGACAAGAGAGCAAAAATGGGTCATTATCGAGAGGCCACAACTGATATATGACTGTTTTAAAACAAGAAAATTCAGTGCCCGAATTAGATTTCATTACATAGTTCAATAAAAATTAATTTCAGAAGACTGGTTACAGTTTAACGTTAATGTTGGCAATGTGTCAGACCAGGGCCTTGATTTTGAAATCAAGGACATGCATAGTCAGATGATGTCATTAAAGTTTATACATTTGTTCAAAAACATACAAATGTAAGCATGTATCTGAAACTAATGCAGATGTTATAAATAGTAACATGCACTAGGTCAGAAGGCATTTAACTTGTCTGCTGGTGCGTTGGCACACCAGGTGGCTCTGTTGCAATGGTTTAATGGACTGCTTGGATGTGTAGTTACATTTTATACAGTATATCAAACTGTATTATTTCAAACATGTTTGCATCTAGTATATTTATAATGATAATATTTACAAAATATTTACAAAATTAATGTATATGAATGATAAACTTGACTGAAATCATTTAAATGATACTGAAATCATGACAGTACTTTATACTGATAATTATTTAATTATGTTGCTTGATACAATCATGTACATCTATATCAAATGAGATCATACTGTAACTTCAGTGATGAATTTCAGTGATTGAGGGGATGGTTTTCCCTCTGTTGTATCAATGTATTGTTTTACTTTTTTAACCTGTGTGTTTAAAGATATATAAACATACCTCCAGCGTCAGAGCTTTAGGCAATGAATATTTCACCCCCTGATCTTTTTTCTTATGGATATTTTAGCTAGTTCATAATACAATACAGTCAAATATATGTTACGTAGTATCTGTACACATTGGTAGATTAAATTTGTTCATTTAATATTATTTTTTAGTGTTCGAACGATAAAGTACAAGTGTTCATGCTCGATGAAGTAAGAGCCTTAGTCAAGCGGTAGTTAAACATTTTTAAATTGTAAAATTTTCTGAAATGTACACATTTTCTCTTGAGCACTGTCCAGATATATAATGTTTACCATTTAACCACTTTTATATGAAGCCTTGACCAGATCTCAAATGTTTATCCCTTTTCTCTGGCACCCTGGTCATCTCATGTTGATCAGCTAACAAACACCTATCAAAATGGCAAAATATATGCAGAATAATTCATTTTATTCAATGGTTGAATGAAATACTTCAGAAAAAAATGACATCCTTTTCACATGAAAATTTAACTTTCACAGTCACAGTCATGGAAAGAGAGCCTGCACCGAACACAGATCAAAAATACTTTTGATTTGTGGATCAACCCATATATGTGTGCATAAATATCTCAAGTCTTCGTGAAATCAGGACAAAAAAATGTATTTTTTGTACTTAATTGATCTGGCTATAGTTATCAGATTATTTCAATCAGTATATTTATATCATTATTTATGCTTTGTGTATTGTAAATATATACACAATCAGGCAGTTACATGATAGAAATAAATAATAACAAAGCAAGACATACTTTAAAGGCCATTGGCAAAGCCTATGGTAAAAATTTGAACACATTGCGTGTAACCGCCCTCTCGTGCCAGCAAAAACAACACATTTACAGGTTGTCATGTTTTACAGTTCTACTTTCCCTTTTATTTTGTGATATCAAACTACCAACAATTATGTGACTGAGGAAAATATCGCTTTTGCTTATTTTACATATTTTCTGTACATTTCTTCAATAAACTTACATCAATACACGATTTTCTTCATTAATTCAAACATTCCTGACAGGCCACCACTTTGTTCACATATTTCGCTAACATTTTGACGTGCATATGTGGGAACTCTTACGAGATGTGTATGGCGTTCCATTTTGGTCGAAAGTGAACACGATCTACTTGGTGACAAGAGAAATGTACTTTGACATACAATATGTATGTCGAAGTACAAAAATTGTACTTCGACGTACAAAATGAAATACACTTCGAAGTATAAATGTGAACGTCGAAGTACAATTTGTACTTCGACGTACATGTTTGTACTTCGACGTAGAAATTTTCTTAACAGCCGATCAAAACACGTGTCTCATGAGCCGCTTTTCCTCCAGATTTATTCATAATACATGTTTAAAATCTCTTTTTTTAATTGAGGACAAAATAAATAAAACTATCAAAATTAAAAAAACAAAAACATTGTACAAAGAAGTTTCGAGTATTTAATGCATTAAAATAGAGTATTTACCTATTTGAAGAAGATTCAAGATTACCTTTTTTTTTAAATATCAAGCATATTGTGAGTATTTATTGACCATGCGGGGCGGAATATCAAGGTCCAGCGCATTACTGTGTAGGAAATTCCCAACGGTAACCAAACAGTTACCAAACGATTACGGGATTAAAAATGTATAATAACCTCCCTTGTTTTGGTTGTATTTTGTGTTAACCATTATTTGCATAAGTCAGAGGTTAATTCCGCAACGCCAGGTCAATAAATACGCATAATATCTATGAGTTACCGGTCGATAGTCGCATAATTTGGTATAAATAATAATAATAATAATAATGTTCAATAAATACGCTCAATATCTATTAGTTAGCGGTCGATAGTCGCATAATTTGGTATAAATAACAATAATAATAATAATAATAATAATGTTCAATGTCAAATATCTCTAAAAGCAACATATTTCAGGCGTCTTCTGATTGGCTAACACTCAAGAGTCAGTAAAGACTGAATGTCGAATTACAATTTGTACGTCGAAGTACAAAAATGTACTTCGACGTACATACTGTACGTCAAAGTACATTTCTGTTTTTACCTACTAGGTCGTTGACTTACGACCCAAATGGCACGACATAAATGTGTATTCTTTCTATTGCCTTCGAGGTACTTATCCGATTTTTGACGAAAAGGGCCAAGAATGTGCGATTGTGGGTCAAGTTCCCCAGGGGTACTACGTCTCCGTACCCCAATGTTTTCCGTACCAAACATTTTTCGTACCCAATTATTTGTTCGTACCCATTTTTTTTCGTTCCCAATTTTTTTTCGTACCGATTTTTTTTCGTACCCAATTTTTTTTCGTACATAATTTTTTTTCGTACTCTAATTTTTTTTCGTAACCAAATTTTGTTTTGGCATAATTGTTTCGTTCCCAAAATGTTCGTACCAAAATTTTTTTCGTACCCACATACACAATTGTGATGACGTAGATCAACTTAAATTGATGCTTTTATATCCATCCTCTTCAAAAGCATCATCACACCAGTACTGTCAATACTTTGATTCATTTTGATTTGTATGTTATTTTGTACGAAAGCGCAATGTTGTCAGGTTATATCCCTATGCAATCTCAATGAGACAGGCGTTAAATGTATTTGAAATTGAAATACATATTTACCAAAAGACCTTATTTAATATAAATCTTAATGCAGCAAATGTTTAAAACTTTTTAGTTCTAAACAAGCTGATAAACTTGACGGCTTATAAACATTTTCAAGAACTATATAATATGATAATAAAATGTGCTTTGGATTTCCTTATAGACAACAAGTACTGGTTTAAGTCCCAGGAAACGGACTCGTTTCAAATAAGCCTTTGGCATTCTATGCAACTGAGCTGAAATAAAATAGGTTTAAACTAAACGCGTGTTTATTAATACAAAACAAACGTGCTAACAATTTTGGAGTGCTTTCTTAAGGAACAAAGTGTGCTTAGAACTAATTAAAGTCGCGAAAAGATAATTAATTGAACGCCCCCCCCCCCCCCCAAGAGATATTTAAATGAATAGTTGAATTGCATGATTGAGATTTAAACTTTATTCATTCCATATGATTTGATTGTGTGGAGACTAATCACCATATAAACAAAGTACTCCATATCTAACTGTTTGTACCCACAAACCTTTGGTCCAAGTGTGAGGATTTTTATAAGTTATATGTTTTTCATGAACAGTGTACTTCTAACCGTCAAAAGCTCGACTTATAAGAATCTTCAGTAATCGAATTTTGAAGTAAATCATTTCTTCAACAATTAACAAACAAACATTATCATGATATTTTAAGTGAATGTTTATAAAAGAAAATGTCACTCTTATTTTTATTACAATATTAATACTGATGACAATTAAATTTCGATACTGTAAACCTTTTATTGCAGTTTATGCTGGCAAACGTAATTGTACGCTCTTATGATTTACATAAATATGCAATATGCAATTCGCAAGAAATCATATAATATATTAAACATGATACTTTATCTATATGACTTTATTTTAAGCACCATAGTAGGAATACACGCATTTTCCCGTATAAAGTGTTGCATACGTAGTATAAAGATGCCAATTTTGATTGATGGACTTTGAATAACAAACATATATTTTTCTACGCGTATACTGTAATGTATTTCTAGTTCATATCAATGTATCGTGTAATTTTACTTATTTAAAGCAATAATTGAGTGATGTTCTAAACGTGTATGCTTTAACCAGATCAAGTATCTATTTTTCGTTTTTATAATTTAAACATATTATAATAAAACACTAAAACCCACCGTGACAAACTCATATATTTCCAGTTGTGAATGCACTGAGTTTGTATCCAATTGTTTATCGTACAATGACTGTTCATAAACCACTTAAATCTTACATTCGAATAATTGCCTTACTATTAACGAAAATGCAGTCACACATGAAGGTACATAGTTGGGGTTGAAATTTTGTTAAATGAGCCTTGTTAAATGAGCCATGGTATGTTAATCTTGTTATTGGCGTCGCACTGAAGTGCAGCGACTAGTATGCAGTACGTTTATTTCGCTTATGGGAGGAGAAGTTATTTTACAGATCAATGTATATATTTTTGTTGTCGAAATATCTTGCAAAGTGGTGATTTTTTGTGTAAATTAGTGTAAATAAGTACTGCATTTGTGTCTATAACATTTACCACAACATTTATTGCCAATAATGCAAAGCTAATTCTTTTGAATAATAACTGCTCACAGGGACTGGGCAATAATAAAAGATCACAGGGACTGGGCAAATACGCGAACCGGTGAAACTTTCTGGTTTTGTACAAAAACAAAACTTCTTTGTTCCACTATCCTAGCAACCACCTAGTTACTAATAAAGGCGCTATATTGCGATTGAAGCGCGAACGTATTATTAATTGTAATAATGAGTCTTGATAAAGGAAGCAGCCGCTTATCAATGAGAAGCACCATCACAGCACCGCAGTCTCATTACTATCAAGTCCTCCTACAGGTTTTTTTAAGAACCACAAATAAAAGGCCGCAAGTATTCTTTGCAGACATTTATTTTTTATAACTTGTTATCTATGGAAGTGCGCCATGAAATGTAAGTGGTTTCAGCCATGTTAAATATGTTAAATATGAAAAAGACGATATGAAGAAATCCTAATGTAAGAAACCATATTTTAGTCAAACGTAATGTAACTGTCGTACACTTGACATTAAGGACGTTGAATTGATATGTAACTTCATCGCTGCAAATGTTTTGAGCTAAGAGTTCTTGATTTATCAATCACTAAATAATTTCAGTAATGTTGGTCAAATATATATTACCATTTCAATGACTGTTACATTAGCCAGAAGATTCTGAAGATTCTGTTTATCGAATATATGTATAATCTCATCGAGTATGAATTGACCATCAATGGTCGATTCATAACTTGTCAAACGCACATTTACAACATAAACGATACAAGTATATTATATAAAACAACAGGTCGCAGCATTTAACTACACAAACCATTTATTTGAAAATATGTTCGGATACTATAAAGATAATGAATACACTAGGTTTTTGCACAACATATTTATGATTAAAAAATATTACAATTAAAATCTTATCAAGTGAGCGATAAAGTGCGTTAGGATAAAAAAAACTAGTTGATAACATCGTATGATAAGACAATAATAGCATATATTCAATAAAGTAAATGGTTTATATTTTAAAAAATATTTATTTTATAGCATGTTTTACTAAAAACAATGACATTAAAGCTAAGGTCGTATCCAGATTTCTTCAGGTAATGTTCACGTGTAGAAAATTGTGTCTTTGTATATGTGAAATTATACTGTGTGTATCCCCTGTCCTGTGGCAGTTCATTTAACATTACACAGAGCAAAGACTTAAAAAAACATTTAGAGAAGTTGAACATATATGCGTTGAACATTAATGACATATCGACAGGCTTGACTGGTTTGACTACTACCATTGTATAACTTTTCCATTTATTAGCTATATCGCAGAAAAAAGGCGGTAAATACCGACAGACAAACGCTAAATTATTCTCAATAATCATGCTCCAGCAAAAAAATTTGGACAATCTCCATGATATAATTGATCCCCTTAGAGTCTGAAAACACTCTTACATCCTTACCTAATCTTCACATAGCAAGCAGTCATTAAGTCATGTAATGTTTTTGTTAAGATGATTGAAACAACATCAAACAGTTTATAGACGAGTGTACAATCAGATCCTTTCGTCGTCTAATGCGTTCTCCTTCATTTTCTGTTGTTAGAATTGGAAACATTTAGAAGGAACATATTGGTTGCTATAATGATCGTTTTTTCATGTTTCGCATGCGTCAATTTAAAATGTTCACATATGTTTTAACGGAAACTAGCCGAACAATTATATTGTCGATGCTATCCAATCATTGAATTAACAATCACAAATCAGCAATCATATCGTTAACTATCCAACAATGTGGGCGTTGGCTGTCCGTCCATCAAGCCACCTGTGGATACCGTACCCGATGTCTTCACAGCAAAATTTATAGTTGGTTTATAGAAGTAGCATGAATTACTTAACGGGCCTGTGGGGTTCGTGGTCCTTCAATCTGACTGTTATTCGTATTGACGCTCCGTTAGTTCGCATTCGCCATAGTTTGTTTGCATTTCTGCTACTCGCCACTTGTTTTTATCTTGAACACTGTTTGTCATCATATATATATATATATATATATATATATATATATATATATATATATATATATATATATATATATATATATATATATATATATATATATATTTATTTATTTATTTATTTATTTATTTATTTATTTATTAATTTATTTATTTATTTATTTATTTATTTATATTTATTTATATATAGATCTTGCACTTTTCAGAACTTTTAATCCACATGAACAGTAGTATGGATTTAAAAATCCGGTGTTAAACACTTTTCTCTTCTTCTCATAATTTAGCCGCCATAATTCACACAGACACAGTTAACATCGGCATTTGGTTCTTCAGAAAACACTACAATCTTGCAAAACTGCAGCCATATTCTTCATTATGAACGGAAACATAATAAAACCGTACAAAACACTTTAATGTCAAACAAACAACAACGTGCAAAACTCTCGAATGCCCATTAACACATACGTTTCCGTTGATAGAAAATGGTTTAGATTTAGGTATATTTTTACATTGTAATTTGCATTTTTTCGGTGGTAAGTCGTATTGTCAATCATTCAACGTCAAGTGGCATACTAATACACGCTTTGCAGTCGACTGGTTTCGTCTGGTTCATCTTCTGAAGCGTATGCAGGCATTTCCGTTGATGTTGCCAATTCATTTGCGCCATTGTGGGCACCACGGTTTCTTTGTCCTTGTGCATGTAAACAGAAAATTGTGAAAAGAATCTTTCTGAATTTTCGGCCAACCGTTGTGTAAATGAGGAAGTTAACAGAAGAGTTCAGAGCAAACAGCGTGTTGCTCACACATAGCCACGTTGATAACACGTCTTGGTCTAGAAACCAAAACTGTGCTACAAGACCTGGCGTTTGGCAAATAATGAAAACCACAACGATCAAAATTAGTACAATGCTCATATTTGTTTCACTGTTCTCATTCGGGGTTGGCAATATGTTTGATTCCGTTCTTCTCGTACGCATGCGCATCAACTCGATGATTAACAAAATATTCAATATAATGAGAATTAATAGAGGTACAATGTATATAACAAACATGTACGCGTAGACACTATAGTATTGTTCATATCCCTTCGTTCTACCCAGATATGTAGTGACAAGAGAAAGACAATCACGTTTGTTGCCATCGCATGGTGTGATACAGTCAGTTATATTATCACATTGCGTGACATTGGGCATGGCATCAGAACGACAAGCATCTCTATTGCCAACGCATGACGTGACACACTCAGTTATATTGTCACATTCCGTGACTTTGGTAGCAAAGCATCGGGGTATGTTATATGCAATGGCAATAACAGAAATACAACCGATCAGAATGAAAGTATTTCTTTTATTACAGAAATTTTCGGCACTGAACGGGTGGCAAATAGCAATGTAACGTTCAATGGTAACAGCTACCGTCACCCACACGTTGGTGAATTGCAGCGTCATAACAATAAAATTGATGGGCGTGTACATGTGTGGGTAAATGACGTGAGTGTAGTAGTTCATTGCTGGATTATCTGGATGGAGCTGCGTTACGGAGATACTGGATAATCCAAGGATACATCCGACAATAATACCGGTGTCTGTAAGGACAAGAGTTCGTAAGAAATACACTGTCATGGACTTCATTTCCATCCGAAATAGGACAATCATATTAAGTATGTTCCCGATCAACCCAAAACTACCAATCACAGGTAAGATGATGCCCCAGAAGATGAACATGAGTTGCTTATCCTGCTTAAATGGGAGACCGCCCACGGAGAGGTTCACCTGCAGATTGAGCTCGGATACAGGCATACTGGAACTGATTTTGCGAAATTACTTCATTAGCTGTGAAACGTCCATTTGTTACTGGTTAAATCGGCACATTTTGACCTGGAAAAAAGCACAGTGACGGGTGTATTATTATATGTATAATTTGTGATCGTCGTTTAGTTTTAAATAAGCATATTATAAGTCGTTTATCACTTATTGTATTAAAATGTATTTTCAATGTTATATAAAATAAAAATAAAAATTTCGGGTGATAACACATATATTATCACAAAAACGGGAGACAATTATCCTATTTCGATCTAAGCCAATAATTACATGGTATTTATCTCTCTTTCTAACAATAACAAATTTGTGTTTTCACATAAAACAAACACTATCGTATATGAATTTAAAACAAAAAAAAGCAAGTTGTGTATTTTGGTCGTTGTTTTTATCACAACCCATGTATAAGCTGTGTGTGTCGACTTGGTCGACATGCACTTTATATGTCGCAATGGATGCACGTCATAAAATTATGGTTCAAGATAGCGATCATGAACAATTGAAGCTGTATCAAGGATTGGTAGCGATTATAACAAAGAAATATATAACCGGTTATAATGGTAAAACTCATTAATACAATAGAGTATGTTCATATGTTGTGTTTGAACCAGTTCTCAGTGAATGAAATATAACATTTCATTCAGATGCTAAACAAGAGATCGACTGAGAGGTTACAGTACACTGTCATTACCAGGAAAAAATCGTCTGATGATTTTTGTAGCTTTGCGTTTTAATATCATTTTAAAGTTCTTCTAAGAATCAGCAGTGCACTATCTAAATTGAGAATGTTAACTTTCCTAATAAAACTTGACGCAGAACTTCATGGAAATAATATAATCGTTGATTGTTACAATTATTTTTCTTTTTTATTCTATAAGATAAGTATCAACTTAAAAGTATGTATTATCTCTGCATTGTGATATTTTGAAGGCATTTTAAAGCAATTATATACAAAAATTCCTAGTTTGGTTTAATTTGCCAACCCCAATTTTAATTTTATTCTAACATTTGCAACAACTATATTTAATTTGTGTAAAAAACTAATCGTGCTTTTCACTGGCGAAATGTATAATAATATGGTTCTTAGCCTCCATGTAAGTTATTTTTCTAAGATTACAATCAGATTATTTTGTATTTTCGTATAAAACTTACTACAAGCCCTCTTCTGACTCTGTCGTTAATTTAAAATTAACTAGTAGGTTCACAATTACCATTTGTATTTATAGTTTTATATACATTTGACTTATCAAATAATCACATGTTTTAAATAAAATGATCTGTGTATATGTATAAAAGCCCAAGTTGACATGTGAGTGGTATTTTTATTTTGATCAAGTTATGAAGAACGTGTTTATGCAAAAGTAACTGAATAAATAGTTTGTTCTTCTTGTCTTCGTTGTAGTTGTTTAAATTCTGAGACAAAATGTAATGGTGGTTATGCGTCAACATTTTATATTTTAAACAATCGTTTACTTATTTGAGTACAAATAAAAAACATATTTTCACAAATATAATTAAGTAAAGTGATGGTCGGTGTATTATTGTTTGGTGTATTATGTTTTTACGTCCGCTTCCGCATACAATCATACCAAATATATTTGTTGCTAATAACAAGAAACTTCCTGATTACCCAACTTGCATTAGATTAAGATAACGAGTACCAAATGAAAACTACAAACAAACGAGGAAGTTTAAACTGTTGCATCTAATTTAAATATAGACATTTTTCATTTTGATTTGTATGTTATTTTGTACGAAAGCGCAATGTGGTCAGGTTATATCCCTATGCAATCTCAATGAGACAGGCGTGAAATGTATATGAAAATGAAATACATATTTACCAAAAAGACCGTATATAATATAAATCTCAATATAATGTGATAATAAAACGTTCTTTAGATTTCACCATAGATAACAAGTACTGGTTCTAGTCCCAGGAAACGGACTCGTTTGAAATAAGCCCAAGGCATTCTATGCAACTGAGCTGAAATAAAACATGTTTAAACTAAACGAGTGTTTATTAATAGAAAACAAACGTGTTAACAAGGTTGGAGTGCTTCCGTAAGGAACACAGTGTGCTTAGAACTAATAAAAGTCGCGAAAAGATAATTAATAGAACTCCCCCCCCCCCCCGACAGATATTTAAATGAATATTTGAATTGCATGATTGAGATTCCATATGATTTGATTGTGTGGAGACTAATCACCATATAAACACAGTACTCCATGTCTAACTGTTTGTACCCACAAACTTTTGGTCAAAGTATGAGGATTTTCATAAGTTCAATGTTTTTCATTAACATTGTACTTCTAACCGTTAAAAGCTCGAGATGTTTCTTTGAGGGCTGACTAATAAGAATCTTAAGTAATCGAATTTTGAAATAAATCATTTATTCAACAATTTACAAACAAACATTATCATGATATGTAAAGTGTATGTTTATAAAAGAAAATGTCACTCTCGTTATTATTACATGTCTTGTCTTAATAGGCTTTTACTAATGTTCCTAATCGTATTTTATCATTGTGTATTTTCTATTGGATCCCGAAAGTAGTCAAAGCAAAAGCAGGATATCTCAAAACATCATATCGGTGAATATTATTTTCTTTTAACTGGAAACAAGACCATAAATTGTAACAGTACAATGAAAAAACAACTACTAACATGTATTTTTTTATTTAAATACAATTTAAAGACCGTTTTCTTCAAAATGTTTTGATTTATGTTTTAGATAAATATTGCAGTTCCTCGTGTGTTCATTTAATACTGATGAAAATTAAATTTCGATACTGTAAACATTTCATTGCAGTCTCTGCTGGCAAACGTAATTTTACGCTCTTATGATTTACATTAATATGCAATATGCACATCGCAAGAAATCATATAATATATTAAACATGATACTATATTTCTATAACATGGCTTTATTTTAAATGCCATAGTAGGAATTCACGCATTTTCCCGTATAAAGTGATGCGTGCGTTCTATAAAGATACCAATTTTGATTGATGGACTTTGAATAACGAAAATATATTGTTCTACGCGTATACTGAAATGTATTTCTATTTCATATCAATGTATCGTGTTATTTTACTTATTTTAAGCAATAATTGAGTGATGTTCTAAACGTGTATGATTTAACCAGATCAAGTATCTATTTTTCGTTTTTATAATTTAAACATATTATAATAAAACGATTAAACCCACCGTGACAAACTCATATATTTCCAGTTGTGAATGTACTGAGCTTGTATCCAATTGTTTATCGTTCAATGACTGTTCATAAACCTCTTAAATTTAACATTCGAATAATTTCCTTATTATTAACGAAAATGCAGTCACACATTAAGGTACATAGTTGGGTTTGACATTTTGTTAAATGAGCCTTGGTCTATTGATCTTGTTATTAATATATATATGAATATATATATCTGTGTGTGTATGTGTTTATGCGTGCGTTTATGGATCCCCTTATGAAAATGGCTGCCTGTAATGATGTGTGTCAATAAAAACGGAAGCATACCAGTAATAATATTAATAGTGAATAAAGAACAGTTTTCTTAATTGTATCATAACGATTTCGCGTAATTAAGGCAGCACACCTGTAATGGCCTTTCCAAATATAATCTAATGTATTATTTTCTTTATCAGCATCATTTCACTGAACTACATGAAAATGTGCAGATGCTTTGAAAAAAAAAATATGCTGATTTTTTGAAAACCACTCACGCTCGGCTTTTGTCCAGTTTTTTTGCACCTCTGGGGTAAATGAAAGTTCCATTATTCATCCAGACTTCCAAATATGGGCATAGAGTTGGCGTGTTCGGATGCAGTAAATGTGTTTAACGTTTAAACAAGATAAAATAAGTATTCTTTTACATACATTTATTTTTTATAACTTGTTATCTATGGAAGAGCGCCATGAAATGTAAATGGTTTTAGCCAAGAAGAAATTGGGTTGTTTAAAAACAAAGTGTCATAAAATTCAAAATAGTATCATTTAAGTTATATTTTGAACTTAGTTTTTATAGATACACTATATACAGCAAAGAACGCGCGTATTGATATTTCAAATATGTACGGTTGATTCGTGCGTGGCTGTTGACTCGTATATTTTCATTTAATTTCCATTCTTCTTTTATATTTCGGTTCTATGTACGGCTGATTCGTGTGTGGCCATAGACTCGTATATTATCATTTAATTTCCATTTTTCTTGCGTATTTCTGTTCTATATTTATAGATATATGGTTAATAATATCTATTAATGCGAAATAAGCCATAAAATCTGGCGCAACGTAATTAATATGCATGTGAAGCTTCTAAGAACTGCGCAGAAAAGGGCATTAGCTGTCTCATTGATATAACTCTTTATCTCTCATCAACCACAACCACTATCAACGCCGTATATCTTTTTAAAAGATATTTCTTGTTTATTAGTGTTGATAGATAAAAGTCAATGTCGGATTCGGAGAGTTCTCTTAAGCTATATTAAGTAGGTGCCTGTACTTTAATTTCGTCGATCAGATAGTATTTGCTAAGCGCTTGAACATTCATCGCGTACAGAAGTCTCTATTCTTTTAAGGTAGGCCGGGTCTAAGATGACGCTTAAATTGATTGGAAGTTTATTTTCCATAGATATCGTGCGCGCGCAGTATTATAGTTGATTAATTTGCTTATGTTGGCCCAGTTCAACCATTGCACAGTGACACTTGATGTGTAGTAGCATGGTGCATGTAGTTTTACGCGTTCCCGTGATAATTTTAAGTGCCGTAGTTTGAATAACTTGTAGCGAGTAATTTATCGCAGGATAAGTTATACGCAATGCTTCCGTAATTTATCTTTGCCCAGATAGCGGCTTTATAAATACGCATAAGGGCTTTTTTTATCCGTACCCCATCATGTTAGATATACATCAAATGTCATCACATGGAAAGTAATTTTGTCAAGGTATGGAAGAGGAGTACCGCATAACGTTAATTGTGGGAGGTCTGCAATTTTCTTACATAGGGTTGCTGTACGTGCTCTGTTCGAAAATACGATTGTTTGTGTTTTTGTAGGATTAATTTGGAAACCGTACGATATACTCCCTTTCCTTATGGCAGTTAGGGCTTTTTGAATTTTATTTATTGCTTATTTAGGTGATTTTGAAGTGGTCCATACAGCACTGTCATCTACAAAAAGAGATATGTTAATTTGATCATTGTCATTTTGACAATTATGGGCGTTAATCGTTCAATCTAGGGTGTTCATTGTACCGGAAAATAATATAGTTACGAGTACACTGCCTTGAGGGCAGCCGTTTATAGTATCGACAGTGTATGAGGTCGTGTCATGAAGTCTCACTTGTATGTATTAGATTTTGCAATAATCTGTGTTTGAAAATGCGATCAGATGCAATTTTAAACCAAGAAATAAGTTTATTACACTTTCGGGCGTTATAACAATTCAGGTTGTCAAGCTATTGTAATAATGTAATAACTTAATTACAATTGAGGTTGCATGAGAACAACAATTTTATCATTCATAGGTCGTATTGCCCTATTAAGATACATGTATGCATTATATTTTGCAATAATCTGTGTTTGAAAATGCGATCAGATGCAATTTTAAACCAAGAAATGAGTTTATTACACTTTCGGGTGTTATCAAAATTCAGGGCGACAAGCATTTGTAATCATATAATAACTTTATTACAATTGAATTTGCATGAAAACACATTTTTTGTCATTCATAGGTCGTATTGCCATCTTAATATAAATTGTATATACATGTATGCATTATATTTCGCAATAATCTGTGTTTGAAAATGCGATCAGATGCAATTTTAAACCAAGAAAAACGTTTATTTCACTTTCGGGCGTTATTACAATTCAGGTTGTCAAGCAATTGTAATAATGTAATTACTTTATTACAATTGAGGTTGTATGAGAACAACTTCATGCCATTCAAAGGTCGTATTGCCCTATGCATATACATTTTATATACATGTATGCATTATAATTTGCAATAATCTGTGTTTGAACATGCGATCAGATGCAATTTCAAACCAAGAAATAAGTCTATTACACTTTCGGGCGTTATTACAATTCAGGTTACAATTCAGGTTGTCAAGCAATTGTAATAATGTTATAACTTGATTACAATTGAGGTTGTATGAAACCAACTTTTTTGTCATTCATAGGTCGTATTGCCCTATTAAGATACAGTTTATATACATGTATGCATTATATTTTGCAATAATCTGTGTTTGAAAATGCGATCAGATGTAATTTTAAACCTAGAAAAAAGTTTATTACACTTTCGGGCGTTATTGCAATTCAGGTTGTCACGCAATTGAAATAATGTAATAAAGTTTATTACAATTCAGGTCGTTATTACAATTCAGGTTGTAACAGGCCTCATCCAATATCATGAAATATAAATTATATCTGGAGTAAAGTTTGGCTTATAATTCCTTCATGTTTGATGCGAAAATAAACAGACATTGATCAGCGACGGTTAAAATCTTTTTGCCCAATATTAAAAAAAATATGTCGTACAAATTAAATTCATGAATATAAAATTGAAAAAAAAACAACAGTTAAATCTTTCAATGAAGATGAATACTTTCAAACCTATATCGAACCCATTTCAAGAATACAAGAATTATTGTCGACCGAATGATCTAGTACATTTGTCAACATGATTTGTCGATTTTGCAATATGATGAAATGAATTTTGTACATTTTGTTCAAATGAATTGAGTTATGACCCGTATAAGTTCAGTACCGGCATTTATCAATTTTGCAATTAAGAAAAGAACAATATTTCATCCTTTCTTATTTTGCCTCCTTGTCATTTAAATATCGACATTTATCAATTTCGAAGTGTTTAAAAAATATTTTTCTGTTGCTTTATAGTTTTTTATGTGACGTACCATAAGGATCTAAAGTAATGAATTCTCCCTTAATTTAAAATCTTCCTTAGGAAAATTTATATCTTCATTAGGAACAATTAAATCTTCCTAAGGAAGATATCAATCGTCCTAAAGAAGATATAAATCTTCGTTAGGGAGATTTAAATCTTCCTAAGGAAGAATTCGTGAGTTATGACCCGTATAAGTTCAGTACCGACATTTATCAATTTCGCAATTTAGAAAAGAACAAAACTTTATCCTTTCTTTTTTTGCCGCCTCGTCATTTAAATATCGACATTTATCAATTTCGAAGTGTTTAAAAAGATTTTTCTGTTGCTTTCTAGTTTTTATGTGACGTACCATGAGGATCTAAAGTCATGAATTCTCCCTTAATTTTAAATCTTCCTTAGGAACAATTAAATCTTCATAAGGAAAATATAAATCATCCTAAAGAAGATATAAAATCTTCTTAAGGAAGAGTTCGCGACTTATGACCCTTTTAGCCGCATCATCTTAATTCTTCCTGTGAATTTCAAATTCTTCCTTAGGAAGATTTCAATGTTATAACCAATTAGGGCTCTGCTTAAAATAACAACCAATCAAAATACGTGTTACATTGCACGCGCGCTATTATATCTTCATATTATTGTTGAATTTAGCCTCAGGAAGATTTAATTGTTTATGCAAATATTATAGCCAATCAGTGCTCTTCCAGAAATTACTGTCAATCAAAATATTATGATTCCACGCGCGTTATTTAATCTTCAATATTTGCAATATTAAAGATAGCAACTTGATATATTTATAAATTTATAAATGTTGACATTAATTAATTGCTTTACATTTTGTTGTCATTTTCGTCTATTGTTATCAGGGCCGAACACATCACATCAAAGGAATTTTGAAAGGAGTCCTTTCCAAACTCCTGGTCAAGGAAAATTTTAAGTACAGTTATGAGTAACTCATTCGATCCAAATTATTATAGAGACATAACATTAGTGCGATGATTCGCTGAACTGTTTATATTCGTTGTATTTGTTTTATATTCTTAACGGACTTTCAATTGGGCTGGAAAATTATACGACGGTTAATACGATATTTGCGACTAAAATATTAAAAGTAAGCAACGTAGTAGAGAAAAACTTAATTATTGTTATTTTGACGTGTGATATTTAAATACATCAAAATTAAAACAATACATCAAAAAGACAACGTTTTTATTTAAAGATATGCGTGTTTCCATTGCGTGCATTAACAAAAGGTCATAAATACCAGCAATTTAACATATCATTGTACTTACATAGTACGATGGGCAGGATATATAATTAAATTCGCTCGAATTTATATAACAACTCTTAAACAACCTTAACACTCCTTGGTTACAAACTAAATGCGCAGTATGCACCAAAGCGTGATAGTACCACGTGTATCTCATGGTACAAACGTAATGGGCTACTGCTTCAATGGATTGACATTGTACTGAAGCTTCAGTAAGAAACTGAATAATCGTCTCCCTATCGGTAAATATGATACAATAAATGAAGTGTAAAAGCCAAGTGTAAATTTAAATTCACTTGCAAGTTTTTTAAAGTTGTCGATGACTGGATTACTGAAACGTTCGCCACAGGGCTATAATTTACTACATGACAGTTAAACACCGTCAACGCTTCATTTTAACCACCCAGTTGCACTTAATTGCATGCAATAATACATTATATTGTTGTTACATCTAATTATTATTGGTCTCATTGCAATCTTCAAAATATATGCTTTAGAAAGAAATCGTTAAGCTTTTTAAAACATACTATACATACATTCTCGAAATCGAATATAATTATTAAATAATATGTATCATCCATTTTTATGAAAGTTAGTCTTCATTTAAAGGGATCTTTTCACGTTTTAGTAAATTGACAAAATTGAAAAACGTTTTTTCACATTCGAAAATTTTCGTTTTAGTTATGATATCTGTGAGTAAACAGTATTACTGAACATTTACAAGTGTCTAATATAGCCATTATATGCATCTTTTGACGATTTAAAAACCTAACAATTATAAAGCGTTGCAACGCGAAACGATTGAATAATTTGGAGAGTTATGTTGTCGTCGTTTAACTTTGTGAAACTAAGAAGATCGATTAAATGAGGTATAAAATACTGCGTATGCTTGGCAGGATTACCGAGCGGGCTAAAGCGTTTTTACTTCAAGATTCCAGGGGTCACTGGTTCGAGCCCTGCTGCGGGCAACTTTTTTTTCCTTTTTTAAATTTTATTCTTGATTTTTTACTGGAGCTTTTAAGATCCAATGTTTACATTTATCAATATAAAGCCTTTTATGACACACTTCAAAATATGCCAAAATCTGTGAAAAGGCCCCTTTAAAGTTTAATCCATTCAGTACTATACACAAATAATTATTTAGATAGTGTTTTTAACACTCACTGATAGTTAGTAACTGCACAACTGTTTGTATACATAAACGTGATTAATTTAACACAAATCTAAAATGTGTTATACAAGATGATTTTGCTTGCAAATTTTTAACGTAAGTAAATACCTATCCGTCTAGTGTATTTGCTTTAATCATATGCCAAAGTGTAATCGTGCAATGTGTTCAGACAAAACAGATCTAGTAGGGGTCAACAGAAAATACCAAACTATGCTATGTTATTAAAGTTAACTTCATTACAGAACATAGGTTTGATACTTGATGAAGCAGTTCATTGCAATATCATTATACATACCTATATGACATTGATTTCTTTTAAGTCAGTTGCGATGCTCGCACCGTAACTTGTATCATTAAAACATATAAACGAAATACGCTTTTTAATACTGATTTGTTGCACTATATATATAATGTATATTTTTTTTGGGCAGCATACTGCGAATAAAACATGAACACTTTCATATACATGAGATATATTCATTGTCTTAAAGTAACTTTAAATTCAAATTTGACTTATACATTATAATAACCGTGGTTGTAAATACGTTGAGTCATATCTTGAAAAGTATTCACCGCTTTACCGAAACGGTTTTAAATATCCCATACTTAGAAGCGATAAATTGTTTACTGTGTTTCTTAAAAAGGAAGAAGGAACATACCTTGTATTACATTTCATAAACTTCATACCTGGCTGAATGTGTTTAAATGGATCTTTTCACGTCTTTGGTAAATTGACAAAATTGAAAAAAGTTGTTTCAGATTCGCAAATGTTCGTTTTAGTTATGATATTTGTGAGGAAACAGTAATACTGAACATTTACCATGGTCCAATAATAGCAATTATATGCATCTTTTGACGATTTAAAAACCTGAAAATTAAAGCGTTGCAACGCGAAACGATTGAATTATTTGGAAAGTTCTGTTGTTGTTGTTTAATTTTGTGAAACTACGAAGATTGCTTATATAAAGTATAAAATAAGACTACCATACTTATTTAGCAGGATGGCCGAACGGTCTAATTGGTTTTTACTCCAGGACTCCGGGGGTCACTAGTTCGGGCCCTGCTGCGGTCTACTTGTTTTTTCCTTTTTTAATTTTATTCTTTTTATTGGAGCTTATTAGATCCAGTGTTTCGATTTATCAATATAAAACATTTAATGATAAACTTCAAAACATGTTTAAATCTGTGAAAAAGCCCCTTTAACGTTTGCAAATAATTAAGCATGTAGCTGAATATGAATTGAGAATTGGTTTATGTAGCTGCCTAAAAGCATAGTACAAACAATAATAGACGAAATGTTAAACATTGACTAATGTATTGTATACTCGTGTTTTTATGCTGCCCGAAAATTTTTGTTGGAGCATTTAGTTGCCAGTTTGTCCTTCCTTACTTCCTTCCTTCCGTTACAGTTACGGTTTCTCATATCGCCTTCAATATTTTTACCGATCTCTTACATATTTGGCATGTAGGTACCTTGCATGGACCTCTTCCTTTTGATTAGTTTTGAGGTCACTGGGATCAAGGTCAAAGTCACCGACGCTATTGTCCTCCCTTTCTTCAGTCACACTTTTGTTACAGTTTCTCATAGCGCCTTCAATATTTTACCGATCTCTTATATATTTTGCATGTAGGTACCAAGCGTTGACTTCTACCTTTTGATCAGGTTTGAGGTCACTGGGGTCAAGATCAAGGTCACCGAGGCAAATAGATTTCCTCAAGGTCAAACTTTGGTTACAGTTTTTCATAGCGCCTTCAAAATTTGACCTATCTTTTATATATTTGACATATAGGTACCTTGCATGGTCCTCTACCTTTTGATGAGGTTTGATGTACCTGGGATCATGCCGGACCTGATATTTATTCTGAGGGACTTCAACAAGGTAGTCCTAAATGGTCAAAATTTTCTGCATTTCGAAACCTGATTCCAAGTCCAACGTGTAAGACATGCAGAGATTTAGACATGGTAATTTACAACAGACAGGATCAGGTCATGACTCATATTCAGTCATTGTACTTTAGTGACCATAGTGCTATTTGAGTTAGAGTTCCATTTTAAAGAAAGAGCGAGCGCATACTATGATTGGCATTGCTTATTATTAATACCTGTTTACTTAATTATGAACATAAGGGGAGCATACATCGTTTTCAACGATACTTATTGTTTATATAAATTGATATTTCAATTGTGGATGCATTTTATTAAATATAACTTAAAATCGCGATTTCTATACACTTCTGCAGTAAATAACACTTAAATAGGACTTTTTAATGGTTTAATTCAATTTTCGAAAACATTATTCTTAGATTAGAAAAAGAATGTAAACCTTACATTCTAATAAAGCGAAGTAACGCTCCTTAAGAGAATAGTTACAACAATTGTTTCGCTTCTTTAAAATCAGCAATACATCCCATTATCAGCGTGTGTTACAGTTGTCCTCAACACTTAATTTAATATAAAATATATATAATATATATAATAATTTAAAATACACTGTTGACTTTAAAAACGTAAATGGTTCACTCTTAATAACAATTGTTTATAAAAACAATCCCAAGATAACTATTGATTTCCAAACTTGAAAGTAAGATGTGGGCATGAAGGTAAAGACAGTAGGTGAGTATCGCCGACCATATTTTTGTTCACTTAAACAGACCAAACAATATGATCTTTAAGCTTCGAATCGTCTTCCGGAAAATGGTATGACAATGTCTCTTGAGGTTTCCACTTTTATGGTACTGCCTTGTAATTATGTATTTGAACTGAAACTTTATCTAAAGGATGTTACTACATAAGTTCTGACATATTCTCTTAAGCATGTTACTACATTTGTTTTGTAATGCCAATTTATCTTAAGATGTTCCTGACAATATCTCCTGGGTATTTAATTACATTAGTAATATCTCTTGAGTATGTTACTTAATAGGTTCTGACGCTGCCATTCGCGGATGTCACTGTATAGGTACTGTCACTGCCTCTGCATGATGTCACTTCATAGGTTCTGACATTGCGGCTTGAGGATGCCATTGAATAGGTGCTGACAATGTCTCTGTATGATTGATAGATACATATATTTTATTTCGGTATCATGGTGCAAACACAATTAACAAACATGTTGAATACATAAAATAATACATAAAAAACAAACATGATAATTAACCATGCAACACAGTACCAAGGATAGCACAAAAAGAGAGTGATCTCTTATTTCCATTGTGGTCCTTGTTACTGGTGGCATAACATACAGAGACATGAATTGTTGCTTAATATTATTATAGATTTAAACTGAGCATTAATAATACTCGAATTGGTGAACATTATTGTAGGAATATCACAGTTAAAAATTAGCACATACAACATGAAGTTAATAAATAACTTTAGTTATTAAAATAGTTTTAGCATATAAAAAATTATAACAGATAATAATGACATTAACATCACAGACTGACTAGTGAAATGTAATTAAGAAGCGGAATGCATTTAAAAAAAATACACATTATACGTATTACTTAGTATAAAAATATTATAAAACCTGACTGGAAAAGTGGTTTTTGACGGCAACCTTAAACCTATGGGACTCATATATACTACTAATAGAACGAGGTTACACATTCCATTGTTTAAACCCACAAACGCAAAGGATCATATCACTGTATGGGTACTGACACTGTCTCTTGTGGCTGCCACTGTACAAGTACTGAAACAGCCACTTGTGTAATTCACTTTATCCTTTGACATTGTTACTTTATAATGTAACTGTATAGGTACTGGCACTGCCTCTGTCGGATGTACGTCATATGTTCTGCCATTGCGGCTTGAGGATGCCATTGAATAGGTACTGTCAATGTCTCTAAATGATGTCACTGTATAGGTAATGACACCGTCCCTTGTGGATTAAACTGTATCGGTACTTGACCAGCCTCTTGTGGAGTTCACTTTATAACTTAGGACACTGTTACATTATGATTTCACGGTATAGGTACTGATATATGATGTCAATACATTGGTACTCACAAAGTCTCTTGAGGTTGTTTTAGCATTTGTAATGCCACTGTCTGTTTAAGTAGTTATTGCTTTGAAAATGTATGTTGCGGATGTTAATGCATTGGAAGTGACACTGTCTCTAAAAGATGCTGTTTTAATGGTACTGAATTAGTCTCTTGTGGATGGCAACGGATTGGTACTGACAGTTTCACTTGATTCTGTTAGTGTATTTTGACATTGTTTCTTGAGTACGTTATTGCATTTTATTATCTCTTTTGGTAGTCACTGAATTGGAACTGGTCATATATAATAAAAGACACTGCTTTATGTCATTATTATTTCATTTGTTATTACACTTCTCTTGCAGATGATATTGCATTTTTACTGTCATTGTCTTTGGAGAATTTCATTTCATTACAACGGACACGCCACTTGTTGCCGAAGTTCTTGTATGGGTACTAACACAGTCTTTTTGATGATGACATTACATTGGTAAAGTGTTACACTGCCTCTTTAGGATGTCATTGCAATGGTACTGACACGGTTTCTTTAGGATGTTTTTCATTGGTACTAACACTATC
Organism: Dreissena polymorpha; assembly: GCF_020536995.1. Taxonomy (NCBI): domain Eukaryota; kingdom Metazoa; phylum Mollusca; class Bivalvia; order Myida; family Dreissenidae; genus Dreissena; species Dreissena polymorpha. The sequence goes on from NC_068360.1 coordinate 105,279,640, forward strand.
TTGAGGATGTCAATACTTTGGTACTGACACTGTCTCTTGTGGATGTCATTATATTGGTACTGACACTGCTTCTTGAGAATGTCATTGCATTGGTACTGACACTGCCCCTTTATGATGTCATTGCATTGGTACTGACACTGTCTTTTGAGGATGTGATTTAATTGGTGCTGACACTGCCTCTTGAGATGTCATTGCATTGGTACTTACACTGTCTCTTGAGATGTCATTTCATTGGTACTGACACTGTCTCTTGAGATGTCATTACATTGGTACCCACACTTTCTCTTGAGGATGCCATTATATTGGTACTTACACTATCTATTGAGAATGTCATTACAATGGTGCTGATACTGTCTCTTGGGATGTCTTTGCATTGGTACTGACACTGCCTCATAAGGATGTCATTTCAGTGGTACTGACACTGTCTCTTGAGGATGTCATTTCATTGGTACTGGCACTGTCATTTGAGGATGTAATTTAATTGGTATTGACACATTTTGTTTAGGAAGTCGTTGCACTGGTTCTGAGACATTCTATTTTGGTTTGACTACATGTATACTTGCATAACCTTTTGAGGATGTCATTGTATTGGTATAGACACTGTATATTGAGGATGTCATTTTATTGGTACTGACACTGTTTCTCGGTGATATCATTGCATTGGTACTGACACTTTCTCTTGAGGATGTCGTTGCATTGGTTCTGACACAATCCCTTTTGGATTTGATTACATTTATACTGACATTAACATCTTGATTAACATCTTGAGGCTGGGATTGTTTTTGGTATCGACAATGTCTCTTGAGGATGTCATTGCATTGGTACTGACGCTGTTTCTCGGTGATACCGTTGCATTGATACTGATGCTGTCTTTTGATATGTTATCGTATTGGTACTGACATCCCACCAGTTGAGTCAATATACATATTGCAAGGGTGCTTGTCATCTCTTTGATGTTGGCAATACATTGGTACTTTGTTATCGTTGCATTTGTACTACCACTGGCTCTTCGAGGATGCGATTGCATGTGTACTAAAAGTGCCTAGTGAGGATGTCATTGCATTACTGACACAGTCTCTTAAGATAATATTGCTGCATTGGTACTGACACCGTCCCTTGGGGTTTATGGCATTACTACTAACACTGTCCTTTGAGGATGATATTGCATAGGTACTGAAAAAAAAATTGAGAATATCTAAAAAAAATTTACCTACACGTTCTGGTTTGGATTTTATTGCACTGGTACTTACACTGACTCATTTGGATTGATTAGATTTTTAGAATTTTTGATTTCATACTTTATATTAAACAATTGAAACTTTAAGTATGTTACAAAAAAATCGTCTGCTGCGTTGATATATGCTTAAGCATGTTCGACATTTGTTAAGTTACCAACAACAACTTACATCTATGCGTGTTTATGTACAATTTTAATATACATGACAAGGCCATGTACACATGGTTCATGCATAAACTGATAATATACATAACGTTTATCTGTTCTTAATTGATCTTTACGTATTTTTACACAATATGGTATATAGTGTAACGCCATAAGTCCGAAATATATGGAACTACCCAGTTACTACATCAATAAACTATGTATTTGTACTGTACAAAAGATTTGTGTTGTACAACATAAAAGGTATTTTTTTATGCTCAAAACTTGCTTGTCGACCTATTTGGTAGTTATATTGTTACATAACAATGATGTCACCAATAAATCTTATATTGCATTGATTGTTAAGCATTATGTTTAAGTGCTGTCTCATGTCGTTTGCAGTCATGGCCATTTAGTCCTGCAATCCGCTTAGTTCGTTTTTAGCTCACCTGATTGTTCAGGTGAGCTTTTCTGACCGGTCTTTGTCCGTCGTATGTCCGTCCGTCCGTAAACATTTGCTCGTAAACACTCTAGAGGCCACATTTCTTGTCCCACCTTCATGAAACTTGGTCAAAAGCTTTGCCCCAATAAAATCTCGGCCGATTTCGAAACTGGGTTGTGCCGGGTCAAAAACTAGGTCACTAGGTTAAAAAAAGAAGAAAAAACTTGTAAACACTGTAGAAGTAACATTTTATGTTCAATCTTCATGTAACTTTGTAAAAATGTTTGTCTTAATGATATCTTCATTGAGTTCAAAAGTGGTTCCTATGTGTTGAAAAACATGGCCGCCAGTGGGCGGGGCAGTTTTCCTTTTTTGGTCCAATGTTCATGAAATTTTGTCAGAACATGTGTTTTTTGAATATGACAGCTGAGTTCGAAAATGGTTCGGATCGGTAAAAAAGCATGGCCGCTGGGGAGGGGGTCATTTTCCTTATATTTATATAGTAATAACAGCTTTTGAAGACTATATAGTTTATCATGTCAAGGGAAGTAACTGCAAATGAAAAATTAAGTTGAATTGACAGAGTTGTCTCCCTTTTTAAAATATTTGTTTTTAGCATAAGAAAATTAAGTGGAATTAATTATAAATGATAGTTTTACATTCTGGAAGATAGCAAACTTTTTAATATGTTTTTTATTGTTTGATGATTCTGTACAATATGGCATTCTTTTGTCACACAATTAAAGCGTGACTTTACGAATTTTATATGTGTTAAATTGTAATATATTGATAAATACATATTACAATAACACAAAATTGGCAAGATATTGAAGACAAATTTTATAATATGCAGCAAAGACAAATTAGTGCCCCGACCTGATGGTGACGAAGATATTTCGCACATATTTTCCTACAATAACCGAAGAATTCGTCTTTTTATTAGGATCGGAGTTAGTGTTCGTGTGTCACATCGTACATGCATGATAAACATTCTGGCGAATTCTACTGTACAAACATTTTTTTTTTCAGAATTTAATATCTCGCTTATTTCGCATTTTTCGACAAATGATCTTCTTAAGTTATATTTTAAATTATATTGAAATGTATGACCTTGTTAACACTCTAGAGGTCACATTTATTTTCCGATCATCATAAAACTTGGTCTGAAGATTTGTCCCAATGATATCTTGGATGAGTTCGAAAATGGTTATTGTTGCTTTAAAAACATGGCCACCAGGGGCGGGGAATTTTTTTCTTATATGGCTATATATGCTTTAGTAAAACCTTGTAAACACTCTAGAGGCCACATTTATTGTCCAATCTTCATGGAATTTGGTCAGACGATTGTTCTCAATGATATCTTGGATGACTTCAAAAATAATTCTGTTTGCTTGAAAAACATGGCTTCCAATGGGCGGGGCATTTTTCCTTATACGGCTATAGTAAACTCTTGTTAACACTCTAGTTTTATTTAATTCAGTTGCCAAATCTTCATGAAATTTGGTCAGAACATTTGTGTCCTGTGTAGTAAAGTTTGGTTTAATTATGTCAGTTTTATGTACTATTAACTGTTTTATTTAATTTTTCATAACACAGCATTTTCATAATTAACAACTGTTTTAGTCATTATTACTTATGGTTAGCCTATAGACTAAGAGAAAGCTGTAATGAAGAAAACATGTACACAATTTTGCAGTATCTATCTCCATTGTTTAACCTGCTGAGTCATATTTCCCAATCTATTTTTAGTTCTGCTCTAGAATTTGTTAGACCCCAGATATTGATCATTGCAGTGTGTAACTATTTAGCACTCAGCTTACTGACCCTCTCGCTTTGCTGTATGCCAGATGTTAATATCAGTGTTCAGTAATAAAAGCTGGGTAAACTGCTTGATATATTTTTAGCTCACCTGATTGCTCAGGTGAGCTTTTGTGACCGGTCTTTGTCCGTCGTATGTCCGTCCGTCCGCCCGTTAACATTTGCTTGTAAACACTCTAGAGGCCACATTTCTTGTCCCATCTTCATGAAACTTGGTCAGAAGCTTTCTCCCATTGAAATCTCGGCCGAGTTCAAAACTGGGTTGTGCCGGGTCAAAATCTACGTCACTAGGTCAAAAAAAGAAAAACCTTGAAGTCACATTTCATGCCCAATCTTCATGTAACTTTGTCAAAATGTTTGTCTTAATGATATCTTGGTTGAGTTCAAAAGTGATTCCGATCCGTTGAAAAACATGACCGCCAGTGGGCGGGGCAGTTTTTCTTATTTGGCTATAAAGAAACCTTGTAAACACTCTAGAAGTCACAATTTTTGCCCAATCATCATGAAAGTTGGCCAACACATTGGTTTTATTGATATCTCAAACGAGTTACAACATGGTCGGGATTGGTGAAAAAACATGGCTGCCAGTGGGCAGGGCATTTTTCTCTATATGTATATAGTGAAAACATGTGAACACAGTAAAAGTCACATTTTTGGCCCAATTTTCATAAAATTTGCTCAGAACATTTGTTTCCTTGATACGAGAGTTGAGTTCAAAAATGGTTCCGGTCAGTTGAATAACATGGCTGCTGGGAGGGGGCAGTTTTCTCGTTATGTCCCCCCCTTCGAAGAAGAGGGGGTATATTGTTTTGCTCATGTCGGTCCGTCCGTCCATCAGATGGTTTCCGGATGATAACTCAAGAGCGCTTATGCCGAGGACCATGAAACTACATAGGTACATTGATCATGACTCGCAGATGACTCCTATTGATTTTCAGGTCACTAGGTCAAAGGTCACCGTCACGATGACCCGAAATAGTAAAATGGTTTCCGGATGATATCTCAAGAACACGTATGTCTAGGATCATGAAACTTCACAGATACATTGATCATGACTCGCAGATGACCCCTATTGATTTTCAGGTCACTAGGTCAAAGGTCAATGTCACGATGACCCAAAGCAGTAAAATGGTTTCCGGATGATAACACAAGAACGCTTATGCCTACGATCATAAAACTTCATAGCTACATTGATCATGACTCGCAGATAACCCCTATTGATTTTCAGGTCACTAGGTCAAAGGTCAAGGTCACGATGACCCGAAATAGTAAAATGGTTTCCGGATGAAAACTCAAGAACGCTTACGCCTAGGATCATGAAATTTCATAGGTACATTGATCATAACTCGTAGATGTCCCCTATTGATTTTTATGTCACTCGGTCAAAGGTCAAGGTCACGATGACCCAGAATAGTAAAATGGTTTCCGGATGATTACTCAAGAGCGCTTATGCCGAGGACCATGAAACTTCATAAGTACATTGATCATGACTCGCAGATGACTCCTATTGATTTTCAGGTCACTAGGTCAAAGTTCACCGTCACGATGACCCGAAATAGTAAAATGGTTTCCGGATGATATCTCAAGAACACGAATGTCTAAGATCATGAAACTTCATAGATACATTGATCATGACTCGCAGATGACCCCTATTGATTTTCAGGTCACTAGGTCGAAGGTCAATGTCACGATGACCCAAAGCAGTAAAATGGTTTCCGGATGATAACTCAAGAACGCTTATGCCTACGATCATAAAACTTCATAGCTACATTGATCATGACTCGCAGATAACCCCTATTGATTTTCAGGTCACTAGGTCAAAGGTCAAGGTCACGATGACCCGAAATAGTAAAATGGTTTTCGGATGATAACTCGAGAACGCGTAGGCCTAGGATCATGAAATTGCATAGGTACATTGATCATAACTCGTAGAAGTCCCCTATTGATTTTTATGTCACTCGGTCAAAGGTCAAGGTCACGATGACCCAGAATAGTAAAATGGTTTCCGGATGATTACTCAAGAGCGCTTATGCCGAGGACCATGAAACTTCATAAGTACATTGATCATGACTCGCAGATGACTCCTATTGATTTTCAGGTCACTAGGTCAAAGTTCACCGTCACGATGACCCGAAATAGTAAAATGGTTTCCGGATGATATCTCAAGAACACGTATGTCTAAGATCATGAAACTTTATAGATACATTGATCATGACTCGCAGATGACCCCTATTGATTTTCAGGTCACTAGGTCGAAGGTCAATGTCACGATCACCCAAAGCAGTAAAATGGTTTCCGGATGATAACTCAAGAACGCTTATGCCTACGATCATAAAACTTCATAGCTACATTGATCATGACTCGCAGATAACCCCTATTGATTTTCAGGTCACTAGGTCAAAGGTCAAGGTCACGATGACCCGAAATAGTAAAATGGTTTCCGGATGATAACTCGAGAACGCGTAGGCCTAGGATCATGAAATTGCATAGGTACATTGACCATAACTCGTAGATGACTCCTATTGATTTTTATGTCACTAGGTCAAAGGTCAAGGTCACGATGACCCAAAATAGTAAAATGGTTTCCGGATGATAACTCAAGAACGCTTATGCCTACGATCATGAAACTTCATAAGTACATTGATCATGAGTAGTAGATGACCCCTATTGATTTTCAGATCACTAGGTCAAAGGTCAAGGTCACGGTGACCCGAAATAGTAAAATGGTTTCCAGATAATATCTCAAGAGCGCTTGTGCCTAGGATCATGAAACTTCATTGGTACATTGATCATTACTCGATGATGACCCCTATTGATTTTCAGGTCACTATGTCAAAGGTCAAGGTCGAGGTGACCTGAAATAGTAAAATGGTTTCTGGATGATAACTCAAGAACGCTTATGCCTAGGATCATGAAACTTCATAGGTATATTGATCATGACTCGCAGATGACCCCTATTGATTATCAGGTCACTAGGTCAAAGGTCAAGGTCACAGTGCCAAATAACGTATTCACACAATGGCTGTCAAGGTCAAGGTGACTCAGCTTAGAAAAATGGTTTCTGGATGATAACTCAAGAATGCTTACGCCTAAGATCATGAAACTTCATAGGTATATTGATCATGACTCGCAGATGAAATAATGATGAAACTTGACCAGGATGTTTGTCTGGAAAATATCTAGGTCAAGTTTGACATTTGGTAAAGATTGAATGAACCGACTCCTCTCAGGTGAGCGAACTAGGGCCATCTTGGCCCTCTTGTTTTCTTTAGGAATGTGACTCATTTAGAAAATAAGCCCATCTAAAATATTTAGAGTATCTAAACGGGGCGCACGCGAGTACGAGTATTAATGCACGAAATTTTTAGGAACAGGTTAAGAAAATATCATGTAATATTGAAGTCGGTTTAAACAGAATAAGTGTCATATACCTTTCGCGCGTGATGGTTTTTTTCTCAAGATCATAAGCTTTTCTTAAGAAAATATCGCAGGAAGCCGGCTGTCAACTACAAACCATCATTATAATGTTTTTTAAAATAGCATACTCATACGTGTCACTTTACATATCATATGAATACGATGTCAATATGTTTGTATTTTGATTGTCTTTCAATTTTACTAAGTTCAGACTTTGAACTGCTTAACACAAATATAAAACATGGAGCGGTTATCATTATGTGTGTTAAAGATGTTACTGACCCGTCCAAAAATGCCTATACAGTAACAGGTTTTTCTCCCTTATCGCCCAAAATCACGCATGCAATCATGTCCAATCAATCAACATATTTTTACGCACTTTTATCGGATAAATAATACATGATAAGAAAACAGTACGTTGCAAAATAAAAAAAAATAAAAACTGTCGAATTTCATAATCAACTTAACGTTATTATCATTTAAAATGGAAAGGTCTTCGTTGCGTCTTTCTTTCTTTCATATTCAGATTTTAACCCATCTGCGCAAAATCACCGACCTTCTTGTGCAATTAAGTTACTTGATATAGATACGGACGTCGTTACACTGACATGACAGTTTTATACGTGTATATTGTAATTAGAGTATGGTTATATCGTTGACAATAATAAAGCTTTTAAAGCATTAACACATTACAGGTAAAGGTCATTGCGTATCGATTCTCTAAAATATCAACGTTTTTACATTAGATGTGTTACATGCAATTACATGTTCCTTTAACCGAATAGGTGTATACGTATGCAAGAAATGTTTGGGATAACGCATATATTAAACATATTATACGATTTTGATATTGTATTTTAAATAACGGAATGTACAAAATGTTTAAACCAATATTTACGAAACAAATGAACTTTCTTTATCCGGCATTTTGTATTGTCTTAAGAATTTCAATCCTTGTATACAACATTTATAAACGTGTCTTAGCATGACAAAATAGGCATAGAACAGTCCTTTAATCCTTATAAAACCAATATGAAGTCGCTGTCCCCAATCAAACGTAACAGGACTTCGATTGATCAGTGATAGAATATTGACCAACGGATAGCATCTTACGATTGTTTTAGACGGTATAAGGCTGTTGATACAAGATCGTTTTTTCAAAGTAGTCGGTGATTTTGATCAAGTTGCAAACCTGTTATATCGGACTCTCAATAACCTGTGTGAGCCCACCAGTTGAGTCAATCTATATGTTGCAATGGTGCTTGCCATCATAATGCACTTTTCCCACTTTTCCTGTGTTAATATTATTTTATCCCATTTAACATGATCATCAACATTTTAAAACCATTTCGCCATCAAGATATTGAAATATGAATACAGTCACTATACGCCGACGTAAACACTAAACACCTGGAGGTTGTACGCTAAGCAGGAAGATATGTACACGTTTACCACAAAAGCACACGCTTTTGTATCATATTCATATGACATTTTGCCTATTAAAATACCTTTCAATATTCTTCGAAAAAGATTTAAGAATTTTAAATTGTATGCAACGAGAAAACGCAGACGAATTAAGCTTACACCTTAAACAGAAGCTCAACTGATATCTAGCTTTGATTCATGGTATTCTCATAAAAGAAAATATATATGCACATGGTATTGGCTTTCATTCCAATCAAATTTCCTTTTGTGATGTGTTGAAAACAGTTAAACAACTTTTAATATATCAATGGAAGATGCCGCTGAGCGAAAAATATCTTCAAAATTATGTATTACATAATGATTTAGAGCAACTAGAGGGTAAATTAAACTTTTCTTTAAGACATGACACAACAGCGTAATACTACCAGGCTTACCTTTGGTAAATGCAGGGATAAATAACTGTCTACGTTGTTAAACATGTTTTATAAACTGATATTAAAATATCTCTTCTTTTAAAACAAATTGCGGGAACAAAATAAAACACGATTGTTTGATTTTTGGTTGGGCTAATCAAACGAAAGTCTCATCTATTTCATGTGGTTTAATGTGACTTATAGTGATGCCGCTGTTGTCGTTATTAAAAATACAGCATTCAAAATGTATACGCACGTTTCCTGGACAAGCATAGTCGTTAATGAATACATCAGTCAACATGCTATTGACATGGGCAAAGCAGTTGTAAAGTGCAATCGTAACAAATGTGCATAAAATGCCAGAATACGCATGCATACTTAAGATCGTGACGTCATCATTCCATCAAACAAGGTCATTTGTTTGAATCCCATAGGAGTCGTGTAATATATGTTTCGTCAATGTAACATTATTAACAGATACACAATTGCTTGAGATTAGGGGTTTTACATTTTTGATGTATAATGATACTTAAGGAAAATGCCATCGATATACCCGTAAAAGCTTTAAAAAATTAGCGAAACAACACCATTCTTTGTATTTTTTTAATTGTTACAATTGTTTGCCTAAGCTGTTATAGGCATATTTTCAATATGGTCAGCGAAACTGAAACGTTATACGATGGTTTATATTACTGCAAGAGGAAGACTTCCTTGTTAATAAATGCAAATATAAACGTATTATACCAGTATTAAAGAAGGTAAAGCTTCATGTTGTCTCCGCATGCTAGCACGAAAGTAAGTCAAGGGTTTTCATACAAGCTCCCAAATGTCGACTATAATGTTTTATATTCAATAATTGTTAACGCAGGAATTATTACAAAACATAAATGGTTTAAAAGTATATTTGCAGCCTCGGTACACTTACATCTGCGTGAGTGCAAATACGTTTGGTCACATGCATTGAAACAACAGGAAACTCTATATTATGCATTTAATACGCCTATTTGTTATTAAAGGAATCTTCAGTTAACAGATCGCATTACATAGTTTTAAAGGACTAAACTGTGAACTGTATATTACAAAACGTATCAACTCAAAAAAATGTCTTAACTAAAAAAATAAACATGTGACTGTACACGGGAAAGCATCAATCGCGCAAGATTTTATTATAAAAGTTCTCGTATTCCTCTACATGTATGCCACGGTGACATCATGGACAGTGTAAGTGGCATTTTCTATAATTTCAGAATATTCTATTCGGAACATCTCCATCGTCTTTCTTTACATTAATTCAGCTGTTCCGTGAGATTATGCAATGCTATAATGCACACTATTTGCAATCATCGGTAGTTAAAGGTGCAAGAGAAATCCAATATTTGATTATTACAACGAAGAACTTGCGAAAGCTATTGATCAGCGCAGTCTTCAGTATTCTTCTCATAACTATACAAGAAGCTAATAATAATTTTGCTAAATCAACCATTGTATTTACAAAATACATGCGTGTTTATATCACATCTATTTAGTTGTTGAAATACTTGATGGGATTCACGAACATGCCAGTACTATTATTATTAAAGGCTTGTTTGTAAAAAAAAAGACATTTCGTTAGTTCTGGACATGTACCTATTGTGACCACCTATCCTGCAAATAGCACAACTTTATTTCGAACATATGCCTAATTATGAAAAAAAAGGTACTAAGTAAATATTAATTGATTATTTAATGCTAGAAGGTAATACAAGCTAATCAAATATTGCTAAGTGGGATAAAGTGGTCCGTTTTTGTACATTATGGACCTATTTGAAGTTAAACTATTGAACAAAATAAATAGCGGTATTTCTCAAATTGAGTACTGCACTTACATTTTTCATATTTTAATTGAAATGGCAGGGTCGAACTCAAATGTCCAACAGTCAAATATGACCAAGAACAGATTATGTTTGACATCAGTGGCGGTTTTAAACGAACGTGGGACTTTGGGCCTTTTTTATTGATGGCCTAAGCTGCATAGTGTGAACGCTTATTTCGTGGGCATGAGGAAAATGTATGTTTAATTACAAAAACAAACACTGCGCATTTTCGATAACCTGACATGATGCATAGTTTTAACATTTTTTTCTTGATAAAAATTAATGAAACCCTCTAACTTGTTATATACGTGATTAATTACTGGGATTGAGTAATATAATTGCAATTACAATCACGCCTAGTATTGTTTGACTTGTGTCACAATATAGACTACCAATAAGCGTCCCTTTAATACATTGCAACGATGGCTTTTCGATTATTTCACTCAAACTATAATTTGAAAAAAAAATATATTGAAAAGTTGTTTAATACCTTGCGACCCGCAAAACATTTACTTCGTTCATAGCGGTATTTTGTTGCCGTATCTCGTTATTTAATGTTAAAATTACGCGTGTGTATACTTGTAGATGTTTTATTTGTTGGAATTTGAAAATTAGTAATGAATACGCGGTCTTATTTACAATTAGGCTTACTTTTAATTTTGTTGCACGTAACATTTGAAGGCCGAATGAAGCCAATATTTTAAAGGGGCCTTTTCACAGATTTTGGCATATTTTGAAGTTTGTCATTAAATGCTTTTTATTGATAAATGTAAACATTGAATCTTAAAAGCTCCAGTAAAAAATCAAGAATAAAATTTAAAAAAGGAAAAAAAAAAGTAGCTGGTACCAGGGCTCGAACCAGTGACCCCCGGAGTCCTGGAATTATTCTGAAGTCAAAATGCATTAGCCCTCTGGGCTATTCCGCCGAGCATCTCAGTTAAAGTATTTTATACCTTATATAAGCAATCTTCGTAGTTTCGTAAATGTAAACAACAGAACTCTCCAAATTATTCAATCGTTTCGCGTTGCAACTAATTTTTAGGTTTTCAAATCGTCAAAAGATACATATAACGGCTATATTAGACTATGGTAAATGTTCAGTAATTATAGTTTTTAGACGTTTCACTGTACAATACGGAGATATATTTGGACGAGCACACAGTTTGACGTCATATTGGACGAGCCGTTTGGCGAGTCCAATATGACTTCAAACTGTGTGCGAGTCCAAATATATCACGTATTGTACAGTTTAAACTTCTAATAAGCTTTTTATTTTATATCTCTTTCTTCAGCTCTTTGTTTCATTTAATTTTAATTTTGATTTTAAAATGCTTTAAGGTTGCGCAACTGTAATGGGCACATATCCAAATATAATCTTATTAATTATTTTCTTAATCAGCATCATTTCACTGAACTACATGCACATTTGTAGGCAGGCTTTCCATGCTTTAAAAAAAAAATAAACCGATTTTATCAAAACCATCCCCAAGCTCGGCGTTTGTCCAGTTTATTTTCACCCATGGGGTATATAAGTTCAATAACTCATTCAAATTTCCAAATATGGGCATGCAGTTGGTGTTTACAGATGCAGTAAAGGTGATTGAAGTTTAAAAAAAACATAAAATTAGTATTCTTTTACAGACATTTATTTTTTACAAATTTTTAATCTATGGAAGAGCGCCATGAACTGTAAGTTATTTCAGCCAAGTAAAAATTGAGTCGGTTAAAAACAAAGTGTCATAAAATTCAAAATAGTATCATTTAAGTTATATTTTAAACGTAGTTTTTATAGAAACACTATATACATAAAAAATACCAAGAAATAAACAGATTTACCGTTTACTTTTTGAAATAAAAATAAAAAAGGCAACATGCATCATTCGTATTTTCAGCAGTTAATCACCCAATTTAGCCATAACGTTGTTTTAATTTTAAAAATTGAAGGATGTGCATACAAATTTCAACATATTTAACAATAAACATAGCATATACGCTATATTAATAAGAAATAAAACACGTCGCAAAAAGTATGCGATGTCGGCAGGATTCGAACCTGCGCGGGAGATCCCAAAAGATTTGCAGTCCATCGCCGTGACCACTCGGCCACGACAACTTCACAATGGTGCAAGCTTAAATTACATATCCATAAATAAACATGTAAAAAGGCTCGTCGATCTTTGAAGAAATCGCGAAATCGTATTTTTTTCAGATTATATTTTGATCAAAGTCAATATTTATTGTGAAAATAATGTATTCTAAAGGAATTACGTAAACATATATCAAAATTCGAAGTTTGAAAAAAAATATAATGCATCTCTCGGAAATAACCGATCATTGAAGATCGGCAATGATCGTAAATTAAATCGCGGGAAATCATTAGGGTTGCGCTACCTGAATTGCATCTATGTTATTTTCAAGACAAGGGTCCATGGGAATCGATTATAGAACATTCGGATACTTTTTCTCGGTAACGGCTTTAATCGTTATAAAACAATTGCTTAGTGCACTTGTACTCGACTGTCCAATATGGAAAAAATACAGACTTTTTGGATCCAATACCGGAATATATTGGACGGTCACGTGGTACATATGAAGAATGCCGATTGGATGAATTTATTGGATATAGAATAATAGTGTTTCCTCACAAATATCATAACTAAAACGAAAATTTGAGAATCTGAAACAACTTTTTTCAATTTTGTCAATTTACCAAACCGTGAAAAGATCCCTTTAATTTGTTTTATTTGAAAACATTATATCGTAATGATCAGTTTTCGAAACAAGACACTTCATTTAAAAACAATCGGAACATAATTATTCCATATGCAAGAATGTATCATATATTTACATCATTAATCGTTCACATGCATGAAGTGCCTATATTTAACGCAGCATGTTACATAGCGTTAAATAAAAATTAAAATGAAGTTAATCATTTTCATTTTGTTTTAAAGAAAGACAATAAACACACTTTAATACTTTTTATCATTTCAGGAAATATATTGAAAAACATTTTAAGGTAACTTCGTTAAGCAATACAATTCTGCAAACTTCGTGTCAAAATGGTGCTATGTTAGCAGTGCAGTACTGAAAATCAAGGGTACATGTATATCAATACTGATCTTGAGCTAGAAAAGTTATATATTACGTGAGTTTCTTAATGTGATGGATACTATTTCAGTTTTTTTTTCGGTAGGATGTTGTTAATTTCGTCTGATAAACTATTGTACTTTAGATTTAAAAATCATTAGCATTTATACTTTTTGCATACCATTTTTGCAAAGCAACGCTCTCATTGTCCTATTTGTAATATGCATAAAACTCAATCACAAGCGAACATGATACCAACATACATCTAAATACATGCACAATTATATGGTCATCACAGATTTATGTATATATAACCCCTTTATACTGAATTCAACATCGCTATGTACAAATGCCAAGTAAGAGATGATAGCAGCATCTGACTGTAATGTATCCTATATTGAACAATGGTAAACCGCTGCTCAAAGTTCCACTATTATGTAAATAGGCAATTTTATAGTGTTGTACCTATCCAATGGCCGTTTTGTCACCTACTATAATGTTATACAACAGGTTTGAATTAGTTATGCAGCCGAATATAAATCAGATGGATACAAACTTAGGCAAAAGTTACTACCCGCCACGTAAACAACTTTTTCTGTACTTGATATGTGAAACCAAGTAGACGAAATTATGTTAGCTGTTTATCGGCATTATTTCCAATCTTAACATTGTTTTGTTTTCCGATGCTTTTCGGCCTAGCTGTCTAACCCAGCTTTTCACCTTAGCTGACCTTTTAAAGCGTCCAATCAATTTGAATATAAAATTTTCCGCAGGTAGGCCTGCCACTTTTCGAAATAGAAAACGTGCAATCTACAAACAGTTTTTACATGTGCATTAATATGTTATTTCAATTGACGTTCTATTTTTGGGAAGTACAGGGAATGAAAAGTGATACAACAGTGCCTTCTGCAACGATATTAACTGCGTGTTCAGCATGAAACAGTTTTATCTCTCATTATAAGGCTTGAGAGATATAACAGTTTCACACTCAACTCTCTGTATCAATTTATTTTGTGTGTGTTCCATTATAACTAGAATATTTTGAGCGCCAGAGCGTTTGTCCTTAAAGGCTGTGTTCTAATTTTTAGTGAGTACCACAATCTTGCATTGTATGTACACTCATGTATTTAAAGGGACCGTCAACCACGAATGACGAAAAAAGAAAAGTTCTAAAACACCGTATTATTCACAATTATTAGTTTATATTGATTTAAATATTACGACTGGTATATTACAATACTTGAAAAACAATCATATTTTCAGTAAATACGGTAATAAAATTTCGCGATGTGAAAACGAAAGTACATCGCGAAAATAGGTGACATAACGATATACACACTATAAATAACGCAAGTAGATTGATCATTTTATTTATAAAATATATACAATTCACTTCGCATGCACACTTTGCATTCCTGGGTTTACCACGTGATGACGATGATCAATCTACTTGCGTTATTTATAGTTAAATGGAAGTTACCTTGTACACTTACCCAGTAAAATTTTATTACCGAATATATGAAAATATGAAAATTTAACATTTTTTTCAAGTAATGTAATATACCAGTCGTGATATTTTAATCAATATAAACTATTAATTGAAAAAATGCGGTATTTTAGAACTTTTCTTTTTTCGTCATTCGTGGTTGACGGTCCCTTTAAGATCATATAATTAGTGTTGTTCAATAACCTAATACACGCTTTGACAAACATATTTTAAACTGCTTTCGAAATTGAACGTTAAACATGTAATTGTATAACGCTTTAAACAAGCCATCGTTCCAGCAGTGGAATCGTTACCTCACTTTAGTGCACTGCATTCCAACCCGCAAGGTATCAAGGTCAGTTCGCGGTCAGTTAAACGCTATCAGATAACTAGATGAACTTAAAGTTTATTTTGACCAGAAAGATATTATTCGGCGATATTATTATGGTTTGTCAATCATAGATTCTTAACATTTTCAACAATTACATAATAAGTACCAGTTTTAATTAATTTAATTAGAAATATTTCGCCATATAGACCAATTTACTAAGCATACGTGACATGATTCACGATACTATAAAAATCGAACCAAATAATAATGTCCGATAAACCACTAAAACAGGTCTGTTCGAAGAACTCTCGTATAAATATTTTAAATACGTACGGATGATTCGTGTGTTGCCGGCAGACCTAAACAGTATGCTTTCATTTATTTTCAGTCTTCTTGTGTGGTTCAAGTATGTAACTATAAACATCTGATCAATTATATCTAATAAAGGGAAACAAAGCCACGAAATCTGGCGCAACACCCCGTAATTGATTTTCGTATGATGCAGCTAAGAACTGCGCAAAAAAGGGATTCGCTATCTTTGATCTCATAGATATAACTTTTGATCGTTCATGAACACCGACCAATATCAACGCCGCATATCTTTTTAAAAGATATTTCTTGTTTCAATTACGTTGATCATTGCATTACATATTTGAAAAGTAAGTCGGATTTCAAATAATTCTTGGACATTTCGCAATTAGATTAAACATGAGTGTACTGCTATTAACTAAGCAGGTAATAAATAGCAAGGACATGCTCATAAAAATGCAAAATTGGAAATGAAAATGTAATCAAAACGGGCTTTAAGTGGAAAATGCAAAACATCTTGAAATTTTTAAAGAATGGCATATTACACATGTAATTTTAAATGAGAATAATTTCGTATAAAAATTACACCTGCTTGAAACCGACAAAATACGTTTTGTGATGGTAATTGTTTATGTTTTCGATACCAGTTGGTATCTTTAGAGTAAATTGGCTATAGTGGATATTCCGTTCGCAGCAAACGTTTTAAATATAATGAATTTTGTGTTGACGTTTGACATACACAAAAATGCATGCAATCCCTTTTAAACAATACTTTATACTCTACTGATTAGCAATCAAGTGTTGTTATTGAACTTTGTTGTATGCCACGTTTGCAGTTTGAATTAAGATTAAAGTTTCCTCGAGTGCCCAATTTTAAGGCATACAAGCAGTCTGTTGGAGTTTTGTTGCTCAATATAGAGATTTATGTAATTAATTGTGTTATTATATTACACATTTACCTTTTATTTACATATTTTAAATTCAATTGATTGTGTTATCAACAAAAATTCGTTGGAAAACGAAATGACCCAAGTCTATGTTACGGCGGCCATATTTGTTGAGAGTGCCCTAAAACGACGCATCTGATTAGTTACCTGTAAATATCACTCCTGTGGAGACTGAATGCATAAAATATTAACTCATGATTGTTGTACTTAAGTTTGTATCACTGTAAAAGCAATATGAAACTTAAATTAATTAAATCAATTAAGGTTTTTAATTTTGGGATGCAATACTTTCTGGCAGTGGTTTTAATAGGGGTCCCTGTCAGCAAACCCTTGTCATAAGCTGTGTTTATGGAAGTAGGTGACTATAACCTGTACTTCTCTTGTGGAACCTACAAATATAATTAAGTAAATGAAAATAAGTATTAAACATAATATGCAATTACCAACATAAGCACTTGCTACATGCAGTTAAAATAGTATTACAGCATAACCAAAAACATATCCGGACTTCAAATCAAAGATTACGCGTACACCTTTTTTCATAGTGAAAAAGTAATCTATGTATACGATGTTTTGTCAAATGGCAGTCACTTGACTTATGAATGAAATAGTGAACTTTTGCAGACGAAACCGATGCATTATCCTACGGTCTTATTTACAAAGACAATTGGGTGTAAATTGTTCAAAAGTTTTGCATTAAGTAAAATACAAACAATCCATCAATTGCAAACCAATCAACCATATCTTACCTTTTAACCTGCTATTTTCACATAACAAACACTAACTATAGTAAATTGTGCGTAGTGTTACATGTGCTATTGAATGACGTCAACGGATGTCGCATATGTACCAATTATAATTATTTTATATTACATACCTGAGAGAAAAGAAACCACATTATCTTTATTGCTGAATCAATTTCCTTCATACGATATATAATGCAAACGCGGTGTATTTTAATGATGTAATTATTAAGAACACACGAAGACACTTTAAATACTAATCCCACTAAAAGTGTTTGAAATCATACGAAATTTGTATTTGTATTGCTTTTTACCTACAACAATTTCAAATATTTTTAAAAATTGTGAACTTCAAATTGACATATCTGGGTCTAGGGCATTCAATATGCTTGAGTGTTAGGGGATTTGTTTATCTGAAATGAGGGAAAATATAGACTTTTTTGCAGGGGGAATGGGGAATTTGTGGTTGCCATCAATGTGCGACAATGCATTTGGTCCAGGCACACGGTATGTTCGTCGCTGAATCGTTCTGCTCCACCTCATGGCCTCAGCTGCTTCGTCAACCCTCGTTAGGGATTCTGCAACTCTGCTGCGCTGCACCACCAGTCCTTCAGATGCAAGCAATCCGTGCACATTCCGTTGGCCCAGAAGTGGATTGCCATGTGTCAATCTGCAAACATGCGTGTCTAAATCAGATATAGTGGTATACAGATGTTGCCGACCCAGACCATATTCTCTAAAAAAGAAAACCAAATAATCAAAATGCATGAACTGTTCAACTATCATGATATACTACATAATAATTTATATTATGCTAGCTGTTATTATATTGAACTTCAAGGCATTTAAGCAAACACATTTTATTTCAGATCTTTCCATAAAGCCTGACCATCCCAGAGCAATTTTACAACAAACTGAATCCATTTTAAAATGAACCAATTATTCCTCAAATATATATTCACCAATCTGTCATTTGAACCATTTAACTTTGTCAATGTTGACAAAGTAATTGGGGAACAAAATGACCAAAATGCACAGGGTAAACCACCTTTGAGCATGAGATAAAAAGGAACAAAGATAACTCTTTTGCAAATATATTAATCAGTTAAAGTACATGCTAAGACTAAATTTAAGTCAAGGATAAAGTTGTTCCAAAGTACCAAATAAAGAGTGAAAAGACAAACTCAACTTAGATGTCCAATGTCATTGTGTAACTCTATTTAAACTTTACATAGAATAAGACTCTTAACAGAATTGTAATCAATACAAGTCCAAGCTCATTTAGCCTTTGACCTACATGTACAATTCTGAATCAGGTTACATTGCTGTTGATTCTAACTCCATGAAAATCAAATTAAATAATATTACAACATACAGAAAGAATGAATCATTTCTAATATGGAAAAAGAATGCTCACCCCCCTCCCCAAGCTTCCATGTTTTTTCAACAGATTAAAACCAGTTTTGACTCAATACACATATCAGGTCCTTTTTCAGCTTTTGAATAGCCGTTATTCGGTCATATCCCCATTGCCAAAACATATATGTTTTCCCAAATTGAGCAAAACACATCCAATCGATGGTTTCAATTTTAAAAGAAAAGAAATAACTAGATTTTAAGTGTAGAAAAAGGGCTAGTATGTTGAAATTACCAATAAACTGATTGGAGTGCACATCATTCTATTTCATAACAACTGACAAAGGAATTCATTATTTTGAATAATCTTTTCCCAATTGAGGGTGAATCGACGCTTGCATTCCCAATTTCAAAGGTATAGGTCATCATGACTCATGTTCCCAAAGTGGTGAATAAAATACCTGCTTATCATTCAAACAATCATTTAAGAAAGTTGCATGAAGATTGGGCTTTATATACGACTTCTAGAGTGTTGACGACTAATTTCCAATGAAAGATGACGCGCGATGAACACATGCATATCACATAAGCTCACCATAAGCACTTTAATGCTCAGGTGAGCTAAAAATTAACTTATTAAGTTCCATAGGAGCTGCCAAAAATAATGGCAGCCATAGTTTTAAACAGACTTTTCTATGCTAGTCCAGATATTATTAACTGAACATCTTAACAAAGTTTCAAGAAGATGTGTGTTACCGAAAGCAGGGCTTTTTTAACCACTTTGGAAACATGACCCATATCTTTGAAATTTGGAAATCAAGTATCGATTCACTCTTAATTGTGAAAATATTATTAGTAAAATTAATATTTATTTTTTGTTGGTATATTGTTATGAAATAGAATGATATGAATAAAAACCAATCAGTAAAATGGTTATTTCAACCTATCAGTACTCTTCTACACTCTGTTACTGAAATTGAAAAAAAAAGTTTTGCCATTGAAAATATGACCAAATAACGCCTATAAAATCAGCTGAAAAAAACCTGCAAGGGTTCTTTTTATAGCTCAACCACAGATAACAAACAAATATTACGCGTACCTACAGCTACATGAAATGACTTATGCTGGTTCATTCCCACAAGATAAAAACAATGATCTGAATTGGACAGATAAAACAAATGTGCCATACCTTAAACAACGTTTGATGACTAAAATGCTAACACCAATCATATTAGCAATATCAGCATCTGTAAATCGGAGTTCAAGAAGAAGCTCAAGCTGTTCCTTGGGGATATGGAAACGAGGTCGACTCATTCGCTCACTGCGTAAGAAGGTCTCATTGTTACATTCTGCTCCTGTTGTTCCCTGAAAACGTCATCACATATGTAAATTTAAAAATTAATTTAGTAACAGTGATTTTTTTATAATCACAATAGGAGCACAATTTTATTGAATCATCTTCCGGCTGCAAATATATAATGAAATGAACCACACTCATGAAGTTAATATTGATGTATACCTACTAATTAATATATCCCTTTTTGTTACCAATTATCATGCGATCCCCGAAGGCTTCTGAGAGCCACAGACTGGTTCAACAATTCCAAACATGATCACAGAGTTATGTTAACAATTTTATGCAGAATGAAACATAATTGTATAACATTTAAACCAAACACCAGTTTCCTCAGAACTTTGGGAATGGTGCTGGTACCAGGTCAAATTGGGAGTATCAACTTGATTTGTTCCAAATAGCGAATTTTATAACATGAAGAAAAACTGGCCAACACTTAAAGAAAGAAGGGAATTTATATCAAGACACATCAAAGAACTGTTCGTGTAAATACATGTAATATACAAATAAAAGCGTTCGGACAGCGATTTGTTTCTGTTTCTGGGGCAGGGAGTCTATGCCCATTTGCTGGGGAAAATGAGTGTGTTGACATGTAAATAGTTGATTGTTTTGTCTTAAAAAAAATGCAATATACAAAGTTGTTTTTATGTATTGTTTTTTTTAACAATGTAAGATCACAACAGTGACATTTATTAAACAGTGAAAAAGTTATATTAACTGAAATTATCCTCAGAGTATATGCAATATAATAAAAAAGCAAAATGGGTAAAATATATTCTCAGAAAGGTGGGGAAATGGAGCCGAATATCTCCTCATAATTTTGCCAAAATAAACACTGTTGGGGAATCTTTTGAGTTTTCCCAGAGTTTCTATCACAAATTGGGAAAAATGTAAGGAACATTGGATCGGGATAGGTGCATTTTTAGGTACCAAGCTGAAACACATACTATAATATTTAAAAGTGACATTCATATATGGAATTGTGGTTATTATCCAAATAATGGTCATATAAAATAATTTGGGCAAAATGCAAGGACAAAATTTTCACAGTATTTTTTCAGTGTTATTCCAATGTAATTCGGTATAACTGCTGTCAGCCTGCACGGTAATTTAAATATATTAATTGAATTTCAAATTTTTGCTTTCATCTTCTCAAAGTGCAGGTAATAAAATAATCATGTATTCACATGTAACCATTGCAATGTTATAACAAGTGCAAGTTTTCTGATCGTTTCAGGCCTTGGAACGGGCAATGCAAAGCATTGGGGGTTTAAACCGGTCTAAGAGCGCTCAACTTCACACTTGGCCTAGCAATATTCATGATACATATAAGTGTAAATACAATTTAACCTCATAGCATTGCAACTCAAATAAAACAATAATAAAAGGGAGTTAAAACGCATTCAATTTAATTACCATTTAATTACCCAATGGAAGGAAAGAGACCAGAGCAATAGAGTTTAAACATTTTGAGGAACGATGAAATGAAACTACGAACAAGTTTCAACTATATCCCTTCTTTTTATAAAAAGATTTAAGAATATAGCATCATAAAGTTCATAGTTTAGATCATCATCGCGCAAATACAGGAAGAAGCAGCAATAATGGGTGTAAAAGATCCATATTACATAGCTTGGTTGGTTATGTGACTGCTAAATAAAAAGTAAATCAAACAAGAAACGCCCGTCAGAGAGAAAATATTAATACAATTTAACGCTATAAACCCGATGACCTATGTATAAGCCTAAAACAGTGAAAGAGTGTCGTATGAAGCAATATAGAACGATGACGTCAACACATCAATGTAGCCAAGAACAGTGTAAGTGTATCGTAAGACGCAATTGGGAAGCGATGACAAGATGACGTGAAATAATCCAGGGAAAGTACGGTAAAATAAAAATAAAAAATATTAAAGGGGCAGTGCTGTAAAATCGAATTACCAATAAAACCAGCCTAAGTGATGGAATATTTAAGAATCAAACATATAAAATGGCCATTCCAATAATAATTCCAAATTTTAAGAGAAGAAATATATAGTGAATCGAAAACCAACAAGCATGTGTTTTTAAGTACCTATACATCATATTCTTTTGATAAAAATGAAAAATGAAGATAAAAATTAAATTCAAAAGTTAAATATAAACATTTTCTTTAAGATATTTTAATTTGCGAATACGCTTCAAAACATCTCCATAAAATGATGGGTGGAAAACCTAAGCGTTTTTTAACAAACGTCGTTTCGTTTATATTAAAATTAAATCTATACGAAGCGGATCTATGTCGAAAGACTTTTGTATTCATACGATTTAGAACCAATGTAAATAATTAAAAACCATATTAATGTAGATTAATATGTCTTCGCAAAAATAAAGTATTGATAACGATTATAACTTTTCAGTTCAACAAATCAATGATATCCTAGAGTGCTCTATTTTGACGCCTTTAAGAACAGAAATATGATGTTTTCTCAATCACAATTGTATTTTGAAAAATAATACACTGGTATCACTCAGTAATTTCTTCTGGTTAAAACAATGACAACAAGAGCTGTGTTTGTGAAACACAATGCCCCCTACTGCGCTTTTAAGCCGCACGGCAGCTATTTTAGAAACAAGGTTATATTTTGAATGTAGAGGTCACAGTGACCTAGACCATTGACCTAGTGACCTCAAACCATGTTTGATTGTAGATCTCAATGAGATGCGTGCACATGTGAAGTTTAAAGAACATAGATCAATGAGTTTTCATTTTACGAGCAAGGTTAAAGTTTTGGGTAAGACACACGCATACAATGACAGACAGGCAGACAGACAGACAGAAAGACAGGCCAAAAACAATATACCCCCTGATCATTCGATCTGGGGGCATAAACATTGGCATTATTCATGAAATAAACACTTTAAATTGGTAAAATTATATTGACCACCAAACCCTCCACATTTTCTAATAGGGAAATAAAATGATTCATTTGGTCGAATTCGTTCTTCAGACTATAAGAACAATGTTGTACAGCAGTCAGTTAAAATTTACGCAAAGATAATAAAATTCTGAAAATGTTATTATAATTATTACCTTTTACACGTATTAATTTCATGTGTTTAAAGAACCGTACTTTATTATTATTATTAATACTTAAAAAATGGCATTTTTTTCAGGACATACGAATTTGAGAATAAAAGTATGATAATTAGTTACTAGCACAAAGATATAAGTACTGCTGTTCTGTCAATGACCATGGTAACCATCAAAATGCTAATTTTTTTTATGTGTACACATATTTTTTAAGTCGACATAGTTAATAAAATTGACACGATCATGCATATACACTTACTTTTTATATAAAATATACACATTATAAAAACTTGTTAAACTAAAATATGTCAAAAGTAGGTTATTTGACATGAAAGTATGACAAACAGTCACGGAACAGTTTTTGCTTACAGACATATTGTGGCATAATTGAGTTGACAAATATTACATCAGCTATTTTTTGCATTACTAAAGTCTATTAATTCCTGGTTAAATTAGTTTGATTTCATATTGTCTAGCCTAAGAATATTAAACCTCAAGAATACTTCTTGTTAGCCAAAGTTTGAAGTGTGTTTGATAGAATAGATATCAAAATGATATCTGTTTGGATGCTCTGTCCCTGAAAAAAATGTTACGCGTTTTTTGAGTGGTTGTTATTTTAAGCAGAGCCCTGATTGGCTATAACATTTGCAGGAACAATTAAATCGTCTAAAGGAAGAATTCGAAATTCACAAAAATAATTCAGATGGCTTAAAGGGTCAAAAGTCACAAATTCTTCCTTTAGAAGCTTTTATTGTTCCTACGGAAGATATGAATCTTCCTAAGGAAGATTTAAATCTTCTTTAAGAAGATTTATATCTTCCTAAGGAAGAATTCGTGACTTTAGATCCTCACGGTAAGTCATATTTTTAAATACGTCACATTACCTTCAATTTATTTGTTATATTTATGTCATCAACAACAATGTTGATTGATATGAATTACTTTCCTATAATTGTAGTAAAAAAATCTGAATCGAATACAATACTTTCTTGTTTAAACGAATGTCATCTAACTGCGTCAATTATTAATAGTAAGATTGTCTTTTTGTCAAAAAGGTCTATTGACGATTGTGCGGATACATTTACCATAACAAGGTATGTTCGTGTATTGTTTATAGCGGAAATAGCGCAGTCGATAGCGTTTTTACTGTCACGCGGAAGAAATTCGAACAATGTTAACTGTATTGCAATTTTTCAGAATGTTTCAACATAATTTAATGAAGATAACTCGTCCGAGCATTTAGCGAAAAAGTTCTTTTTATGTACGAGATTAACAGGTCCGTATTTCAAAACGAATAAACGTTTAAAGTGTTATTCAGGGGAGGATATATAACTACACTTAGGACTACATATTATTTAAATCTTTGAAATCGTATTGTATGCTAATAAAATGGACTATTGAATTGTTGCTTTATTGCTTTGTATGCAACTTTTTGTAAACATTATTAAAGTACCATTTGTTGTGTAAATACAAACATTGCCGCAACATTTGTATAGGGGATTTGAAGTGGTTTTAAAAAGTGTGCGTTACGGATGTAATGTTATTTAATAAGAATATTAATTTGTGGAAGTGGTATCAGTTGTTGAGCAGTGTAAAGAGGTCTCGTAATACGAACAGAAAAAAGAATACTTTTCTTTAGGAAGTGTAAAGGTTAGGCACGAAACATGAGGTCGCAGTATAAGGAAATTACTGAAAGAGATGAGATTTTGCCTGTGAGAAAAACGAGATGGAGGACAGAAAGCAAAGCGAACAATGTATTCAATATAGGAATAGAACTAACCTGAGTCTAAGGGAGAGGATATATTGTCTTAGATAAAATGTCGATCATCTAATAATACGTTGATAACGCCGATAATACGGGAACCAGTAAGTTCGAATAGAAAACATCCACACTTCAACTTAAAAAGACAGAAACAGAAACAGATACGGACGACAAAGTAGCCCTTATGGAATCAGAATTACGACGGTGGTTAGTGGAATTAAAGCATCGCGAAATAAAATATCAAGAAAGAGAACAGCATTTGTATGCACACTGGAAAAGAAAATTGCCTGAATCGTGGCAAATATAACGCGACATAAATGATGTATTTTTTAGAAGAGCGATTTCTATTTCAATAAGCGAAATTAAAAGACATGAAACTCTCATTATCTGAGAAACAAGCTGGAACGTAAACTGGTAATGCGATAGAATCATATACTAGACGGTAAGTGAAAGAATATCCCCATGTAAATGTTAAACCTGGTTGAATATGAGGGTAAGCAAATTTTGACTAGCAACAGCGAATGATATAAGTTCTTTAAACAAGAAAATGCTGCACTAGAAACTAGATTACTGAAAATTAAAGCTGCACCCATAGGCTTAACAGACACGGCGGTAAGATAAAAACAACATCAATAAATATCAAATTGAATATATTGTAAGTCTCAATAGCGTTCCCAGTTTAAAGGAGTGAATCGCCAATGGAGGATCCCAAACAGTCAGTATGAAAGTGGTATATGTTTAACACGTTGAAAAACATGGCCTCCGAAGAGCACTTAAAGGGCACGCTATCTAAAAGATGCTTAGGAAGATGAAATTATGAGATAATTAGAGGCCAACTTTGAGACTGTCGCTATAACCGATACATTACTGTAAAAAGTTATAGTCGCACAACAGGAAACTGGCGAGTCTGTTGTTCAATGAGGTATACGTCAAAAATAAATGGTATGTTTAGTGAGCCGAAAGACGAAAAGTTATGAAGAATAAAGGCGATCCGTTTTAAGATGATATTTCAGGAGATATCATAGGATTGAAGATCTGAGAATATAATTAACCATACGCAGAACCGAGAAACAAACTGCTCTAAAAAGAGTTTGAGATACAGTTGTTGTAAGCCAAGGGTACCAAACATAAAATAGGCAAAGTGAGTCAGCTAGCTGAGGACACAGACGTTTGCAAAACAAATATGCTGATACAAAAGTTTCTGATGCAAATAAACAAACGAAATGGCTGATCTTTCGTTACCGGATCCGAATACCGACAAAGTGGTTTTCACATAGGCGTACATATTATACAGCCCAGTAATTTTCAGAGCAATCAAACCACAGACGATATGGCCAACCTCAATAGGTAAATTACGAATCAACCAGCATCCAAATAACGTTTTCACAAGTAAACATCGCCAGTGAGGGTCAAATAGATGACGTTTCCTTTTTTACCCCAAACAACACACATTATAATTATTTGACAGGCTAATCGGTTGTTGCATCTAACCAGATGCATGTACGACTCGTATTAATTGCTTTCAAACACGAACTGTGATTGGTAGTGCAGCAATGGTTATGACTAAAAGCTATACTTTTACGAACAAATGGAGCCAAAGCAATTTCTCTTTAGTCTAGACGATATGAATCTATCAAAGGTGCTAACGACACTGAACTGTTGTATATGGGTTAAATTGAAGTAGCGATATCAATTGCGCATATAAGTGAAGAAGAACATGTACCCGGTTTCTTAATATCCAACGCAGATTACACTATAAGTACAAGAGGCATCATCGGTACCAACGTGAAACAGTATCTTTGCTCAAACACTTTAGATAATACATCAAAGAAATGCCTAGCTGCCGTAATGGCTACATCTATAGAAACAAACATATGCACGGTGGTTTATATTTACAGTTCTTTCGTGTTAAATTAAAAACTGCGTTTCCAGTAAACATTTGTGGCACCTTCTTGTGCAGCCGGATGTCTCGGCTAGCATGAAAAAATAAGCGGAAGCTTACAGACTCAAAAGGTGAACCTATTTAACAGTATAAAGTTCAGCCTTGGTAATTTAGTTTCAAAGACGGTATCAGAAAACGACTCAATTGAGATAGATGCGATACTTAGATTGAAAGTATATATAATGTATCGTCTATTATCGCACGTTTATATAAACTGTTCCCTTATAGACTGTTGACTAGATGATAGTCACCTCAGCAAATAAATCAAGTCCCAAGGAAAAGACTCTGTTTACATGGGTTGAACTCAATAAGTGTTTTCGACACGATAAATTGCATAATTAAGCATTACAAGTTGTTTTCTGCGAATCGGCTAGAATGCATATATTTAAAGAATGGCGTGACACTGTCGGTAAACAGGGTCAAGATCGGACAATGGCATTGTTAAAAGAACGATTTTATTGGCCTGCGATGTCTACCGACATTTCAAAATCGATCTGAGATTGTGACAGATGCATTCGTAACTTATCACTGAAGGAGATATGCTAGCGCGATCTCTACGCGTAAACAAACTGATCGCCACATTTAGCGATTGCGGGTTTCCGGAGAAAGTACACATAGAGTACGTTAAGAACGTTTTGTCGTGCTTGATCAGGCCCCTTTGCACAATAACAGATATTCAGCAGACACACATCTGGTTATCATGCTAAGGGCAAATGTCAGTGCGAACGGTTTAAATGTACGCCGATATACAGGCTGCACACGCTAGACAATACACATAAAGTTATAGAATCGCTCGTGTACGCATATCATGTGATTCGAAATTAATGCTCTTCCCCACTCAAAATACGAACTTAAATTTTGACGTGCCCCTCGAGGCTGTACTTGGCTTGAAACGTGTTTGAGGTTCAGCGATTTACACATACATTTAACAAACTCCAAGAATACCGTAAGGACGTCCGTAAAAGAGCTAGCCGTGTATCGCGAGGACGTAGAAGAAAGCGAAACAATAGGTTGAATGAACAGTACGAGCAATTTATAATACGTGACCGAACAAGTTTTGCTACGCAATTACGGTTTGAAAGTAACCTGCACATTCGCAGATAAATGGGAAAACATGCATATGTTGTGCTCGGCAAACTTGATCCGTAATGTTCAGTGTTTCGTATCCAGCGTGAGGGTGCCAATTACATCGTAAAGACAGTTCACCGACATGACTTATTACCAGACCGTCATCCATCTGCGCCCGAGTCGTAAATATGTTCATGAGACCTCAAATGAAGAATCCAATACATTGGATTCGTATATATTCTCTGCAAGCAGAATATCGACAAGCTAAACATGCGAAAATGGCGTTGTGCGTCTTAAACAACTATGCTTGTAGCAAAAAAGCAAATGCTCAACAGTCTTTAAAATATTTTATTAGTACATCTATGCATTCTATCCAAGTATTCAGTATTCTGTTCAATACAAATAGGTGCATGGTTTTCATAACGAAATATTTTATTTATAACATGTGTATGTTTAAGTTTGTTTCAATATAATCAGTCAATTGTGACGATAGAAATATCGTTTGATATATAATACTTTTGTATTGTTGTTCATACCTTATTTTGTAATTCATTTAAAATTCTAGAATTACGTCTTTCTTACAGAGTGAACAGTTAAATCGAATTCCATGTCAAACAACTAATACATTTTCAGCTTTAAAGGCTTCTGTAACTGAACATTCAGTTCTATGTTGCAGCAACACCAACCACGACATTTTATTGTACACTATGGAAATGCTCGTTTCTTTGTGTGTTTTTTTTACATGTTTGCATGAATGACTAAGTAATTTTAATATGGATTGTACAAAGCCGTTAGAATTGATAGCTACATGAACCTGTAAATGTGTCGGTCAAATGGCAAAAAGAGTGCACTTGGAACTTAATTCCCTATTTGCTCTTTGGTCCTGCTTCATTCGACATCAGTTTGGCTGACGCTTCATTATAAGTGGTCTTAAATGTGTTAAAAGTTGTTGTTTTCTTGTCATTAAAACATGCGTTATGCGTCGGGATAAGCATGTAAAACACTTGTTGAAATATCACTTCTGTACATTTTTCAATCAATAAAATAATTATAAAATCATAAAATCATCGGATTTCCGTTAGAAACTCGTCGTAAA